>NW_028230452.1:1681634-1981634 GCF_043228905.1 Azolla caroliniana | reverse complement strand
TGATATTCTAAGTTGTCCAATGGCAACCCTTAGTGCATGTGGTAAGAATACATCTAGTGATGGAAATAATCGAAACTTTCCAAACTTCACCGTCTTCGGCCACAACCAAAGAAAACACACGAATCGTTGTTGCAGAAAATGGGAAATGCAGTGGACACACGATTTAACGTGGAAAACCCTGTACGGGGAAAAACCACGGGAGTACAAGACTCCGAACCAAAACTATGCACAGAGAAGTATACAATGGCGAGCTGCAAGGCGACGACCTTGAGCTTGCTGTCCTCGCCACAGGCGGCGGAAATACACAGAGGCGTCGACCTCTTCCTCTCTCACGCTCTATCTCTCTCACGGCTGCTCTCTCTTCACTCCTCTTGAGTGGAAAAACAGAAAAATGAGTAGCAACAACAAACTATTTGCCCTAAGTCATATTTATACACATATGACTTTCGGGATATTACAAATATAGCCTCAAGGGCCCTTGGCAAACATATTCACAAATATGTCCCCGCATCCGGATCTCTCTCCGGGTACATTCGTCATCCGGCTCCGTAGCCGGGGTCTTCAGCATCCGGCTACGTAGCCGGGGTACTCTTCATCCGGCTTCATGCCGGGTACTCTTCATCATCCGGTTCCGAAACCGAAACCGGGCTCGTCGGCATTCATCTCCGACATCCGACCATCCCATCCGAAGGGACCGTAATCCCAACAAACTCCCCCTTCACTTCGGCATGGGATGTCTTTCCAATCCGATCCTCTTCCGGCATGCTTCCAGCTTGTCGGGTGTGAGCACCTTGGTCAGCATATCCGACCCGTTCTCGTCCGTGTGGACCTTCGTCAGCACGAACTCCTTGTCTTCTATTCTTTCCCGGATCCAGTGATATCTTCGCTGGATGTGCTTCGTCCGGGAGTGATAGGCCGCGTTCTTCGCAAGGTGGATTGCACTCTGACTGTCGCAGTAGAGTCGGTACTCCTCTTGTCGGATACCGAGCTCTCTAATGAAGTCCTTCATCCATATTATTTCCTTGCCGGCTTCAACAGCCGCCATGTACTCCGCCTCCGTGGTTGACAAGGCAACCGTCTTCTGCAGCCTCGACTGCCATGAAACAGCTCCCCCTGCATACGTCATCACATACCCTGATGTGGACCGGCTGGTATCTGCATCAGCCGACATGTCCGAATCGGTGAAGCCGTCGAGTTCGGGCTTACCGGAGCCGAATCGGAGGCACACGTTTGTCGTGCCCTTCAGGTATCGGAGTATCCACTTGGCTGCGTTCCAATGCTCTTTGCCGGGATTGCTCATGTACCGGCTCACCACTCCGACTGCATATCCGATGTCCGGTCGGGTACACACCATTGCGTACATCAAGCTTCCGACGGCAGAGGCATATGGCACTTTCATCATGTCCTCCTTCTCAGCCTTTGTCTTGGGGCTTTGCTTGCTGGACAGCTTGCAGTTTGCCGGGAGGGTCGATCCGACCGGTCTTGCTTCCGACATGTTGAACCGTTTAAGCACCTTTGTCACGTACTTCTCCTGTGACAGCCACAACTGCTTCTTGCTCCGGTCCCGGATGATGTGCATCCCTAGTATTTGTCTCGCCGGACCCAAGTCCTTCATTGAGAAGGTTCGGTGAAGAGCCTTCTTCAGCATCCGTATCTTGACCTGGTCTCGTCCGACGATTAACATGTCATCCACGTACAGGAGGAGTATTAGAAAGTCTCCTCCTTCGAACTTCTTCACAAACACGCAGTGGTCGGACTGCGTTTTGAGGTAACCTTCGTCGGTCATGAAGGAGTCGAACTTCCGGTACCATTGCCGGGGAGCCTGCTTCAGTCCGTAAAGGCTCTTCTTCAACCGGCATACCAGGTGCTCCTTCCCTTTCTTCTCGAATCCTTCTGGTTGCTGCATGTAGATCTCTTCTTCGAGGTCGCCGTGAAGGAATGCCGTCTTCACGTCCATCTGTTCTACCTCGAGGTCCATGCTTGCCGCTATACTCAGCACCGTCCGGATGGAGGTCATCTTCACTACCGGGGCAAATATCTCGTCGAAGTCGACGCCCTTCTTCTGCTGAAACCCCTTCACCACGATCCTGGCTTTGTATCTCGGGGGGTTTCCGGCATCTCCCGGTTTCAGCTTGAACACCCACTTGTTTCGAAGTGCCCGCTTTCCTTTCGGCAACTCCACAAGTTCATATGTGTGGTTCTCATGCAGGGAATCCATCTCGTCCTGCATGGCACTCAACCACCTGCGGCTCTGGGTGTCATGCTTTGCTTCTTCAAAGCTCTCCGGCTCCCCGTCGTCGGTTAGCAGCACGTGCTCTGGTTCCGGAAATCTCCGGGGGGCCCTTCTCTCTCTTAGAGGATATCTCCGTTTCGGAGCTTCGGTAACCGGTTCTTCCGATTCTTCTTCATCCGAATCCGTTTCGGGATCGGGGCCGGTTCCGGTATCATTTTCATCTTCTTCGGCCGGTTCTGTTTCTTCACAGTCTTCGGCCGGATCCTCGAGTGCTAACCGGTCCCTTGCCGGTCGGGACTGCTCCTCGTAGAGTTGATCCTCACCGGTCGACTTGGAGCTCTTCATCTTCTTCTCCGACTCCCAGTCGGCGAGTGTCTTGTTCTCCATGAAGATGATATCACGACTCCGGAATATCTTCTTGTCGACCGGGTCCCATACTCGGTAGCCGAACTCGTCGTCGCCGTAACCGAGGAATATGCATGGCCGGGTCTTTGGATCTAGCTTTCCTCTCCGGTCCTTTGCCACATGCACGTATGCGAGACACCTGAACACCTTCAGATGCCGATAGGATACTTCCCTACCGGTCCACACTCTCTGCGGCGTGTCTCCGTCCAAAGGTACTGAGGGTGATCTGTTTATCACGTATGTCGCCGTCGACATTGCCTCAGCCCAAAACCCCTTGGGTAATTTCGCATGCGCCAGCATACTCCGGACCCTCTCCATTATGGTCCGGTTCATCCTCTCGGCCAGCCCGTTCAGTTCCGGCGTCTTCGGCACAGTAAACTCGAGCCGGATTCCTTTCGAGCGACAGTACTCCGCGAACTGCCCTCGGTATTCCCCTCCGTTATCCGCTCGTATCGCTTTCAGCTTCTTGCCGGATTCTCTTTCCACTCTCGCGTGGAGTTCTTTGAAGACGGACACCACTTGGTCCTTTGCCTTCATCGGTGCCGTCCACAGTTTTCGGCTATGATCATCTATGAATGTTACGAAGTACTGGGCTCCGCCATGTGACTTCGTTTCTACCTGACACACATCAGTGTGCACCAACTCCAATGGTGCGCTACGTCTCGTCGGTGGCCTTGAGTGGAAGGAGGTTCGGTTCTGCTTACCGGCCAGGCAATCGGTGCACTTCTCCAGGTGCACATGCTTCACTGGAATAAGGTTGTCTTCTGCAAGCCTCTTCATCCCCTTCTCACTCATGTGGCACAGTCTCTTGTGCCACAGCTCACCGGCAGTGTCGGCTGCCACATTCAACTCTTCCGGACACAACCAGGCATTCATAAGGTACAGTGTGTTGACTTTCCGGGCCCGAGCCACTATCAGGCTCCCCTTGCTGAACTTCATTACGCCGTTCCGGATGCTACCTGTGTAGCCTTCATCGTCTAGCCTCCCGGCCGAAATCAGGTTCAATCGAACCTCCGGAACGTGTCGGACATCCTTCAGCAGCATTTTGCATCCGGTCGGGGTTGTCAACCACACGTCTCCTATGCCGGCAATCCGGCACGTACCTTCATTTCCCATCCGAACACAGCCATGCTCACCGACTGTGTAGGATGAGAAGTATCTTCTCTCCGGGGTCAGGTGGAACGACGCTCCGGAATCGACCACCCAGGTAGTCTCATCGCCGGCAATGTTTAGTTCACCTTCTTCGGTGATGAGCATGATTTCTTCCTCACTTGCCGCGAGTGTCGTCGTTCCTTTCCGGTCCTGCCCTCGCCGATCCGGACCTCTCCGGTCCGTGGCTCCCCGGTATGCACCGTTTCTCTCCGGTGACTTCTTCGAATCGGTGTCGTCGGCTCCGTTGTCCTTTCGGTAATGCCGACAATTCTTCCGGAAGTGCCCCGGCTTCCCACAGTGGAAGCATGTGGGTCTTCCTCTTGACTGCGACCGGGTCCCCGACTTCTCCCGTCTTTGCGGACTCCGGTTCCATTGTCTTCCTCGTTCCGATTCGGTAAGCAGCGCCTTCGAGTCGGAGGCCGGTTCTTTATCTCTCCGACGCGCTTCTTCGTTCAAAATACTTGTCTTTACCGTTTGTAGGGACAAGTTATCTTCCGTGCAGGAGGTGCTGAGAGTCACCACCAAGTTCTCCCAGCTTTCCGGCAATGTACACATCAGAATGATGGCTTGCATTGCATCCTCCAGCGGGAACTTGATCGCCGCAAGCTGGTTCACGAATCCCATGAACGTGCTTACGTGTTCCACCATACTCTCGCCGTCCCGGTACTTGAGGTTCACTATCTTCCTCATCAGGGAGGTTCGGTTCAACGCATTCTTCCTCTCGTAGAGGCCCGACAGCTTCCGCCACATCTCATATGCGTTGATGTCGTTCGCCACATGTTGTAGAACGCTCACGTCGACGTATTGCCGAATGGTTGCAACGGCTTTCCGGTTCAGAAGCCTCCATTCCGACTCAAGTACCCCCTTCGGTATTTCCGACCTGTCAATCGGTTTGTACAGGTCCCGAACAATCAGAAGATCCTCCATCTTGATCTTCCAGTCGGCGTAATTCTGAGCATTCAGCACCATCATCCCCGGCTGCCCGCTGCCGCCGCCTTCCATTTTCTGCAGCAGCTCGCACTGATACCAAATTGATGGAAATAATCGAAACTTTCCAAACTTCACCGTCTTCGGCCACAACCAAAGAAAACACACGAATCGTTGTTGCAGAAAATGGGAAATGCAGTGGACACACGATTTAACGTGGAAAACCCTGTACGGGGAAAAACCACGGGAGTACAAGACTCCGAACCAAAACTATGCACAGAGAAGTATACAATGGCGAGCTGCAAGGCGACGACCTTGAGCTCGCTGTCCTCGCCACAGGCGGCGGAAATACACAGAGGCGTCGACCTCTTCCTCTCTCACGCTCTATCTCTCTCACGGCTGCTCTCTCTTCACTCCTCTTGAGTGGAAAAACAGAAAAATGAGTAGCAACAACAAACTATTTGCCCTAAGTCATATTTATACACATATGACTTTCGGGATATTACAAATATAGCCTCAAGGGCCCTTGGCAAACATATTCACAAATATGTCCCCGCATCCGGATCTCTCTCCGGGTACATTCGTCATCCGGCTCCGTAGCCGGGGTCTTCAGCATCCGGCTCCGTAGCCGGGGTACTCTTCATCCGGCTTCATGCCGGGTACTCTTCATCATCCGGTTCCGAAACCGAAACCGGGCTCGTCGGCATTCATCTCCGACATCCGACCATCCCATCCGAAGGGACCGTAATCCCAACATCTAGATATTTTGGCCGCGTGATAAAACCTAACTCAGAGAAGTGCATGAAGTGTTTCTTATAGTACAACATTTTAGATGGGAGTGGCTCTAGTGGGGTGATCCATTTACACCAAGTGTAAATTTGCCATATTTCTTGGCGTATTACTTTATTGCGGTCCTCATGAGAGATTAAAGTGTTATCACTCGTGTGGTTGTACCTAAGGAGAGGTAGGTTATTAATGTCTAGACCATTCGCAAGAAGCTGTTACCGGCCGGCAAGAAGTCCAAAATACGGAGTGAAGGAATTAATTAAGTATGGTTGTAAATAAGCATAGTATGGACAGACGGACTGGAAACGGTATGCCGTTCCAGATCCGGACGGATCCCGAATAGGTGCGATAGGCACCGTTTTGTACTATGGACCGGAAACCTATTTAAAGGCCCGGAGCCCATTGTAATCGCAGCGGATAATTAATAGAGCGTATGGTGTTTATACTTCTGTGTTGATTTCCGTTCTGTAATTACTGTTATATCTTACGCGTGTAATTAACAAAAGCGCTCTAATCGTGTAACCTACGTAAGTCGGTGTAATCGTTGAGTCATAATCCTATGCCGTAACCACCCTTTGGTGAAGTGTCTCCGCGACACCTTGTGTTAGGCCTTGTCCGGTCAGAGAACAACACAGTTTTGGCGACCACGATTCCTGCTTTCTCGCAGCGAACGACGGCTTAATGGATGACGAGACCAACGCACGACCTGGTTACAGACCGAGCTCGACGCCTCGCCGAACAGCAAAGACGGTGTGAGACTTTCCAGCAAGCAGCGCACGAAATTCGCTCGGATCGTTCGTTCTCCAACGAGATCCGGAGAGTCGCGGAGGAATCTCTTCGGTTACAGCAAACTCGCGACCAGGACGACGGAAGCGGTCTAAGTAGTCTCCGGGAAACCGAACGCCTCCTCGAGGCGCTGGCAAGCGGAGAAAACGAGGCAGAAGCCTTTTCAGCCTACGAATCGGATTCCGAAGGGGGATACAGTGTGCACACGAACTACCGGAGCAGCAACGATACCCCCGGCGGCCCGGAGGACGACGGGTCGGATACCGTGCTGACTCCAGAACTGGAACCGTTCGACCAGGGCTATCCGGAACCGCAAACGGAAGCCGTCAACCCACCAACACCGGAAGTGGAAGAAGCAAAGCCACCGACACCAACGAAAGAGCCGGCGAAGGTACCGGAAGAAGAGCCGGTGAAGGAACCGGAAAAAGAACCGGAAGAGGAACCGGAAAAAGCACCGGCAAAAGAACCGGAAGTGGAACCGGAGAGAAAACCGGAAAGATATCAACAAACGCCACTAAACCGCGGCCTAATACTGGACGACGACATGCCGTTCCAATACTCAAAGTATCGCGATGATCCGGACGCGGAAGCGCATGTTCATGCCTTCGAGCAGACATGGGAAGCAAATCACGCGTCCCAGCGACTGACACCGGAGGAAGAAGAACGCTCGAAGATAGCGGAATTCGGGGTCACGTTGGAAGGACCCGCGGCACGATGGCGGCGGACGCAGGACCCGGCGACCATCACAACCTTTGCAGAATTAAAAGCAAAATTCTTGCATTTTTTCCACAATGAGGTCGACCAGACGACAATGGTGGGCCTGTTTTATACGATCCGACAGGAGGCAGGGGAAAGCATTCCCCAATTCGTCATCCGTTTCCAACGAATGCATAGCCAGCTTGCCCGTGCACCCCCGGAGGAGGAATTACGGACGATATTTTTAAACGCACTCTGGGAACCGTTACGCACGGTGTGTACGGTGATCGACTTTCGAGGAAGCACCATTGACCAGGTCATTGACCGGGTCAGAGAAATGGAAAAGTCAAGCTCATGGCTTACACTGGGAGCACTGCAACGGGCGTTACCCACAGATGAAGATCTCCGGTTCCGGCAGGCAATTCAATGCACAATCTGCTTGAATGCCGGACACTCGGCAGTGGAGTGCACCATGCGAACCCAGTGTGTGATTTGTCAATCCAAGAGTCATACAACGGACCGGTGCGAGTATAACCTGTTAAACCGACAAGCACCACCCGTCCGACGGATCGAGCCAAGAAGCAGCCGAGACGAAGATGAAGATCGTTGGCAAAGAATGAACCGGTACCGACAGGCACAGGATGTCCGGTACGGAGACAGACAAGAGAATGATGGCCGATACAGGGATCGGCATGATAACTACGACCGGTATGAGCGATCGGACCGTTATCGGGAGTCCAACAGACGACACGAGCAATACGACAGAAACCATTCCCCTGGTTACCGAAGGCACCAGGAGGACTACGGCCGATTTTACGATCCACCACGACAGGACTACCGAAATAAAAATAGGAATAATAAGAAACGTAATTTCAAGAAAGGTGGTCACCCTAGGGACCCGGAACATGGAACCCCAAGGAGCCAACCGGCACAGAACGCACCACTCACTACGGGACCGACTCCGGCTACCAGCAATGCTGAATCCAGCAATACCCGTAAAGAGTACTGCTACTACTGCAGGCAGGAAGGCCACTACAGTAACCAGTGCCCGGCAAAGAGCTACGATAAACGACCAACAGTTAATATGGTGGTTCCGGAAGTGGCGGATGTACAGCAAGTAACCACACGGTCGAAAGGCATGGCCAAAGAGTGGGAAACACAAGAGGCCATACGAAAACAGGCGACGGAATGGGTGAAGGAAGCCAATGAAAGGAACGTCGCAGACGCGGAACAGCAAAAGGCGAATACCATAGGGAGTGCCGGCGGTAGCCACGCAGAAAACGAGACATGGCAAGCACTTCAAGAATGTCAGATCACGTTGCCATTAGGAAGACTCTTGCAGCTCGTGCCGCGATTTACGGAAGGACTAAAAACGGTCATGACAGACGGTATAGCCCCACCGGCACCAGTCCTCTTCTCGAATCCGGAGGAGGGACCGACGGTGGTGGACACTAGTAGTCCGGTGATTACAGCTATTGTCAAAGGGCACGAACTTCCCGGCACAGTAATCGATGGAGGTTCCGGGGTGAACGTAATAAGCCTCCGCACGTGTGATGCCTTGGGTATACATGAATGGGAGCCATGTCCGTTCTGGCTACGGATGGCGGATACGAGCTCTGTACGGCCGACGGGCTTAATACGGAAATTGGAGGTCACCATAGGAGGTCACACATTTCACATCTCGGCTGTAGTGCTGCAGCTACAGGCGCAAGGCGCGTACCCACTGTTGCTGGGCAGACCATGGTTGAAAACATCACACATCAAGCAAAATTGGCGGAAAAATATGATTACCTTCCGGCGCGGAAAAGCCAAGGTCCGGGTACCGACACAACCACGGACGAGCAACGGTAAGGAATGCACACCGCTGTATGCGGAATGCGTGAACATGCTTGAAGGGTTGGCAGACGACGAAGAAGCCTAGTACTTGGAGGAACACCCGAAGATCGTACCACTCTTCGAGATTGACGTAGCTGAAGCCGTAGCGCCATACTTGCCGCAGCGGGACGAAACCGAAGCCGAACCAGACAAAGATTCGATTCGGGAATTACGGCAAGCACAGGAAGCGTTGGAACGGGAAATGGCCGTTTCCCAACGGGTAAAAACATCCCAGCTCGACGAAGTGAACCTAGGAAGCAAGGACGAATCAAAGCCGGTACACATCGCCAAAGAAATGAAGCCGGAAGATAAAGCGGCGATGATCAAACTTCTCACGGAGTTTCGCGACGTATTCGCCTGGTCATACGAAGACATGCGAGGGCTGGACCCTCAATTATATCAGCATCAGATCCACTTAGGCAAGGACGCGA
Organism: Azolla caroliniana; assembly: GCF_043228905.1. NCBI lineage: Eukaryota > Viridiplantae > Streptophyta > Polypodiopsida > Salviniales > Salviniaceae > Azolla > Azolla caroliniana. The sequence continues at coordinate 1,972,343 of NW_028230452.1, read as the reverse complement.
AACCAGTGGCGCAAAGACGTTACCGAATGAACCCCAACTACGCCGCCAAAGTGAAGGAGGAAATCGACAAACTCCTAAGAGTGGGCTTCATCCGGCCGGTAAAGAAAGCGACGTGGCTGAGCCCCATCGTCGTCGTCCCAAAGAAGAACGGTAAAATCCGCGTGTGTGTAGATTACAAGAAACTAAATGCAGCCACAATTACGGATGCATTCCCTCTTCCGTTCACGGATGGAGTACTGGATGTCGTCGCCGGCCATGAAGTTTATAGCTTTTTAGACGGGTTCAGCGGATACAATCAAATCCGGATGCACCCTGACGACCAGGAGAAGACAACGTTCGTCACCGAATGGGGGGTGTTTGTGGCCGAAGTAATGATGTTCGGACTAAAAACGGCACCAGCAACTTTCCAGCGAATCATCATGGAGATCTTCGGCGAATACATTCCAGCCTTCATGCAGGTTTTCCTGGATGACTTTGCAGTCTATAGCCGGGAAAAAGACCATTTGCAGCACCTACGGTTATGCCTTGAAAAGTGTAGGTTATACCGGCTAAGCTTAAACCCAGCAAAATGCATCTTTGGGGTTTCAAGTGGAATATTACTGGGACACATTGTAAGTAAGGAAGGCATTGCGGTCGACCCGGACAAAGTAAACGCGATACTAGGGGCACCGGCGCCGAAAACGGCCAAAGCACTAAGCCGATTCTTAGGACAGATCCGGTGGCACAGCCGGATGCTCCGTCACTTGGCTGACTTGGCTACACCATTACACACCGCGGTACATCGGACACCGTTCCAATGGACGGATACGGAGGATAAGGCATACAATGCCCTGAAGGTACTTTTGTCGCAAGCACCCGTCGTGCAGCCTCCGGATTGGAGCAAGGAATTTCATGTGTTCGTTGACGCTTCCGACATCGCTATCGGCAGCGCCTTAATGCAACTTACGGAGCCTAAATGGTACCGGCCGGTATATTACGCCAGCCGGAAGCTGTCCCAAGCGGAGAAGAACTATTCGACGACGGAACGGGAGGCCCTGGGCATGATCTACAGTGTAACAAAGTTTCGTCATTACCTATTGGGAAGGAAGTTCTCCTTTCATGTGGATCACTCGGCGCTCCTGTACTTAGTGTCCAAGGCGTCCCTGACCGGTAAGTTGGCCCGTTGGACCTTGCTGTTGCAGGAGTTCGAATTCGAGATCTTCCACCGGCCCGGTATCCAGCATGCCGTAGCAGACTACCTGAGCCGGTTAGAGTCCGGAGAATCAGGCGACGGAGTATCGGATGAATTCCCGGACGCAGAGTTATACCGTATCACCCCGGAAACGGCAGCGGACGACACGGTGGCATCAGAAGATAGGTGGCTGACAAACATGCACCAGTTCCTAAGCACGGGCCTGCCACCGGAGGAAATGAACCGGGACGAGAGGAAACGACTGGCGGTGCAGAGCCGCAATTTCTGTCTGTTACGGGACACTCTCTACCACAAGGGAGCAGATGGAATATGGAGACGGGCAGTCCGTAGTGACGAGAAACAAGTAATCTTACGGGAAGCACACTGTGGGGTTGCCGGAGGACACTATGCCGGGGAAGCGACGACAAGGAAAGTATGGCAGAGCGGCTTATGGTGGCCCACGACGTTAAAAGACGCCGTCAAGTATGCTAAGGAATGTGACCTATGCCAACGAATGGGCCAGCCTACGGAGCAAGCACGGATGCCACACCAACCGGTACTACCACTAGAGCCATTCCAGAAGTGGGGGTTGGATTTTGTCGGACTGTTCAAGCCACCGGCAATGAGAACGGGTAATCGTTATGTCATCGTGGCAACAGATTATTGCACTAAAGGGGTGGAGGCTAAGGCCTTGAAAGACAACACCGCGTCATCCACAGCAAAATTCCTGTACGAAAACATTTGGTGCCGATATGGATGTCCGATTGAATTAATCAGCGACCAAGGAGGGCACTTCCTCGGCCAGGTAGTTGAAAGCTTAACAACGTTCTATGCCGTGGTCCATAAACGGAGCACACCGTACTACCCACAAGCAAACGGGTTAGCAGAGTCAACCAACAAAACGCTCCAGAACATTCTCCGCAAAATCGTCAATGAAAACCGGACGGACTGGGATACAAAGCTCCATAGCGCGCTATGGGCGTACCGAACGGCATACAAAACAAGTATCCGGACAACGCCGTTCCGGTTAGCGTTCGGCTTAGAGGCGGTCATGCCGGTGGAATTTCAGGTACCAAGCTTACGGATCCAACTACGGGAACGGCTGAATGAAAAGGAGTCGGAGGAAATGCGGCTAGCAGCACTATGCAAACTGGAGGAGCAACGGCTGGCCAGCATCCTACACATGGAACTGGAGCAACGACGACGGAAAGCGTTCGTTGACCGTCACCGGAAAGGTAATGAAAAGATGTTCGAAATCGGAAAGCCGGTGCTAGTATTCCAAACGAGGATGGGCAAGATGCCGGGTAAACTCCGGTTTAGATGGACAGGCCCGTATTGGCTGACACGGGAATACAACGGGTCCTATCAGTTAGGGACACTTGCCGGTGAAGTGCTAGGCAAGTGGGTCAACGGATTTAGACTAAAGCCCTATAAAGGACCGATGCCAAATAACCCGTTTATGCAGCCCACCGGCACTATACCGGGAACGGTAACGGATGGAAGAAAAAGACGACGGGGAACCCGTAGCAGAGGCGAAGAAAGACACGACAACCCGTAAGGAAAACGGTAAGGGTCCGAAGGGACCTACGGAGGTGTAAGATCACATACCGTCATTTATAAAAAATAAAAAAAATAATAAAAAAAGAGAAATCATTAAAAATCGAGGTATGAACGGACGTGAAAGCAAGGAGCGAAAAGGTACGTTGTCGGGGTTGCTACGCCCTTGCGTGTAGAAAGGAGGAGGGACCACGGGGGTCTCGAACCGAAGAGCAAGAGAGAGAGGAGTAAGAGAGAGAGACCCGATTACACAGAACCGAAGATCCGATTGCGCAGAACCGACGATTGCACAGGGACACGGCCCAACAAACAGAGATCACAAATAAACGCCGACACAGATGGACGCAACAACGAGAGATAAGTACTTATGAATGCAAGAAAATAACAGACTAAAGTATTACAACCCACGGTGGGGCACAAAATAGATATTAACGAAAACGAACAGGGCGGCGAACAGCTGCCGACCCCTGTATGTCGCGACGCACAGAAAGGGAAAACAGGTCGGAGGTGCTGCAGGACGCACTCGGGGCGTCCACGGAACAGCGCAAGCCTCCTCGAAACCTGCACAGGTACGCGATGGAGCAGAAGACAGAGAGAGCAGGAGTGAGAGAGAAGCTCCGAAATCGGTTCGGCAGCACTTCGTCCTCTCCGCGGGAGATGTTTTTCTTCTATTCTTCCTCTTCCTTTTATAGCCCGTCAAGAGGCCGTTTGGCATTAACTGCATACCAACCGAATCTACCCACCTAGGATCCTCGTATGTACCTACTTCGTCCTTAGGTACTTCTTGGCGCGCGTGTGTGTGTAGAGCCGTTTCCCACGCCTTGTTCCTCCGATTCCTCTTGTGGGCGGTTTTCTTCACGACATCCGCCCCCACCTAACCGCGCATCCACCGGCATGCGCCAAATTAAGTTGGCACGGAGAAAACCGGCCCGCCTCTACTCTTCGCCTGCCGGCCCTTCCTCGGCCTCGGATCGGTCGTCGCTGCTGTCCAGGAGAATCGGGTCGGGTTCGTCGTCGTGCCGCTTCTTGAAAGCTTTGATCCTCTTCCCGGCCACGGGTATCGCTATTCTCGTACCGTCGAGCTCCGCCAGATGATACGTCCCGTTGTCGTTGGCGCTCTGTACCGTGTACGGCCCGAACCATCTCCGTGCGAACTTCCGCGTTGCTCGGTGCTGGTTGTCGAGGCTGCTGTCGTAGACGAGCACCCAGTCACCTTCGTCGATTTTCTTCGGTCGTACCCGGTGCGTTCGGTCGAACCGGGCTTTGTTCTTTGTCCTCGCCACCCGGAGCTTCTCCGTAGCCAGTGCCACGTCCTCCGGTCTCCGCTCGAGCTGTCGTATACGTGCGGCCAACAACTCCTCCCGGCTCATCTCGTCCCTCCAGTCGACCGTTGCCCACGAGGAGATCGTCCGTTCAATCGGCATGATCGGCTTCTGGCCGAACATGAGCTCCGTCGGCATGTACCCGGTTACCGAACTGTGCGTGGTCCGGTCTGCCCACAAAGCATAAGGTAGAAGTCGCGGCCAGTTACCGACTTGGCCTCCGCATGCCCGAACCAGCGCCTTGACGATCGGCCCGTGTCCGCGCTCCACCTTTCCATTCGCCTCCGGGTTGTACGCAGTGGTGAGCGAGAGTTTGACTCCCAGCCGATCGAACAGCTCCGCGGCTTCCTCGGCGTCCAACTCCCCTCGGTCAGCCACGATCTTCCCGACGCACCCGTACCGGCATATCACGTCCTCGATCAGGAACCGACACACGGCCGCGGTCGTCTTGTTCTGAAGGGCTCGGCCTTCCACCTGGTTCGTCAGGTCTTCCCGCGCTAGGACCAGATACCGCATCTGTCCTACCCCCATCGGCATCGTCACCAGATCTACCATCCATTTGAAGTGGATAGTCGGAGGGTACGTAGGGTGAAGCCCGTCCCGGTGTCGGACTATCGAGTGCATCTGACAACTCTCGCAAGTTGACACGAACCGATGCACGTCCCGGTACAATCCCGGCCACCAGTACTTCCCCTTCAGCTTCTCAAACGTCGCCCACGTTCCACGGTGTCCAGCCCAAGGGCTGTCGTGGTAGGCCGCTAGTAGCTCCTCCTGTTCTTCCTTCATCGCCACCACCCGGAGCGGGACGCCGTTCCTCTTCTTCGGGTGCTTCCACAAATGCCCATCTCGGAGAAGGAATCGATATGCTTTCTTCCGGATCCGGTTGGCCTCGTCCTTCGTCCATGACGCATCGGGCGTCATTGTCTTTAAAAACCCGCCGATCTGCAGCCACTCCCCGTCGTACTTGCTCGCGTCGAACTCGTTAAGCGCCGGAGTGCTCATCCCGTCGGTCGTTATGTATGCCGCCTCGAAGAAATCCACGCCGACTTCTTCGTCTTCCGAAACCATGCCGCCCTCGTCGTCGAACCTCGCCCTCGAAAGCATGTCGGCCATGGCGTTGTCTTTCCCGGAAATGTGTCGTATTTCCGGGTCCAGGGACTTGATGTACGCTATCCACCTGAGCATCGCCAGGTCCGGAGTCGCGCATCCGGAAACCATACCGAGAATCGGCAGGCAATCCGTCTCGATGATCACTTCCGTCCCTATCAGGTAGTCTTTGTCGGCCTTAACCGCCGAAACAATACCCCAGAGTTCGCGTTTAACCTGGGCGTATCCTCGCTGCCGTTCACTGAGGACTTTCGCGCCGAATCGGATCGGAAACCGATTGCCGTCCTCGTCTTCCTGGTTCACGACCCATCCGATCCCGGTCGGACTGGTATCCACCGTTATGAATACCGGGGTACCCTTCCCGTATACCGCCTTCCGGAGTGCCGGTGCCGCTGCAAGGGCCTCTTTCAGCTTCCGGACCGATGCCGCGTGCTCGTCTAGCCATTCGAACCTTCGCCCCTTTTTCAGCAACCCGTACAGTGGCTCCGCGAGGTGTGCGTAATGCGGGATCCATATGTGGTAGAACGCGCATGCCCCCAGGAATCTCCGTACTTCCGTGACCGAGCTGCAGTCGGGCTTCATCGCGGAGATGGCTTCTACCTTTGCCGGAGACGGTTTCCGGCCATATGGTCCGCACAGGTGTCCGACCACCATGATTTCTGACTGCCCGAAGGCCAACTTCTCCCCGGAGAAGGTGAGTCTCGCATCCTCTAGCCTTTGCAGCACCTTCTCGCAGTCGTCGATGTGCGTCGCCACGAATCGCCGGCATCCGTCCGGCCCGATCGTCTCGTCCTTTTCTTCCACCGGGCATCCCTTGATCGGGATGTCGTCCAGAAACGGCATGGTGATGTCCGGGATACAGTCCCTCAGAACCTTGTTCATCGCATTCACCATGTGGGCCACCGAGTTGGTCCCTCCTTGCGGCAGTGTACACATCCGAACTAGGCCGAGGGGAGTTTGCATCGTCGTAATGTCTCTGCTCTCCACGGCTAGCTGGAACTGGTCGTACCCTGAGTATAGATCCCCGACCGAGTAAATTGACCTTCCGGCGAAGGCCTCCGCGAACTCGTCTATGGTCGGTCCGATCCCTGCGTTCCGAATGGTCACTCGATTGACCGGCTGCAGGTCCTGGATGAAGCGCAACGAACCGTTTTTCTTCGGTACGGTAAACCATCGATTCGAATATGGGGCGCTCGACGGCTCGAGAATTCCCATATCAACTTTCTGCCTCAGCAGCTCCATCAACTTCGGGATGTGAGCTCTCGGAACCGGGATTGGCTTGAGATTCCATGGTACATGCGGTACCGTGAATATCACCATCGGCTCCACGATCGTCGGGTCAACGCACCCGATTTCCTCCGGCGAGAATGCGAAGGCCTTCCCGCGCCTTCCGAGCATTCTCCGAAACCGGTCTTCCTCCGCCGGTAGTAGGAACCCGCCCCCACCGATTCTGAGCTCTCGGAGCGTCTCGTCGGTGAAGGTGTGCCCTATGCAGGCCGGATCTCGTAGACTAGGGTCCGATGCAACCCCTTTGATTCTCGACGCGCTGTCCTCCGGTAAGGGTGCCGCGACTGGCCTTACCTTCCGGTCCACAGTCTTGTACTTGGTGCTTACGTGGGCCGTCCGAACTGACTCGAGCCCTCGACCGAAGTCCGCGATGACTTCGTACATCTCCTCGGAACACACCGGTATCGTCCGGTCTTCGTTAAGGCCTTCTTCGACTACCTTTCCCAGCATTCCCAAGGTGTCGTCGAATGAGACCGCCTCCACGGCTCCGTCGATTTCCTCGTCCGGGCCGAGAACTCCGCACGCTCGAAGTCTCCCCTCCGCCTTTGTCTTCTCTCGGCCGCCGATGCCGACCATCGTACACGCTCCGCTGTCGGAGAACAAAAATTCCCTACCTATTGTACAAGGTTTCTTCGGTTTTATCGTACAGGTGTGGGGTTTTCCCGGGGTGTCCGGACTGTCGCGGCCCCACGCCTTGGCAGCCCTCTCTAAAAATCCTCTCGGTTATCGGAACCGAGGGAGTCGCGGTTACGCTCGTGGTTCGGCCTAACCGTCAAAAACTGGACCGAATGGCGCCCGTCCTGGCTCTTGACCCGCGCATAGGCCGAACCGTTGTCCAGCACCTTGGTCTCCATTCGAGCCGCCGTGATGTACGGCTCTCCCAGTATGACGGGGTGCGATGACGACTCCTGCACGAAGAAGTGCTGGTCTATCTCGACATCGCCGATCTTGACCCGTACATTCGGGCAGGCCCCGTGAAGTTCCTCAGTGGCGCGCGTCGCCGCCCTTATCTTCCACCCGTGCTTGGTGTTGATCGGCCATTTGCCCTTCTTATAGAAGTCCATGGACATCAGGTTGATTTCCGATCCGTGGTCCACCAAAGCTACTACCGGTTCCTGGACATCGCCGATCTTTACCGGGGTTTCCGTGGTCGCTCGGGCCCAGTGTGGCCGCGAATAGTGGCTCTCCGCCCACTCGTCTTTCAGCGCCATGTCGTCTAGGTGCGTCGTCCGCACTTCCACCGGTCTTTCCGGTTCTGTCTCCGTTGACAGCCTCTTCCGTTTCACCAAGTCCACGATGGAGTCGTGGAACTCCTTCTTGGCGATTCCCAGCACCTCCCGTAGCGACAGCTCCACCTTGCTGTCGAGGATCCGTTCCTCCAGGACCTTTCGTAAGTCCGTGGTTCTTTCTATCTCCGTCCCCAGACGGTACCCGCCCTTCTGGGGTTTATCTTGCGTACCGGCCCCGCCGGCTTCGTCCCGTCGTGGCCCGGACCGGGTCTCGTATCGTTGTGAGGGCCCGGTCGTCCCGGGTTTCCCCACCCGCTTCTCTTCTACCAGAGCCTCGTAGTTCCGGCAAGCGGCTTCCACGAAGCCCGTCTTTTCCTCGACCGGGTCGCTCCACCCGGTCATCTCCCGTACCCGTTTCTCCGCACGGTCCGATTCCTCCCTTTTAAGCCCTGCACCGGCAAGGCCTTCCAGCATCGTCGGCCAGAATCCGGCTTTGCTTTCCTTCCGGGCCTCGCCGCCCCCGACTCGAATACCGGCCGACGCCGAGTAGTGGACGGTTTCCGCATGTCGGGCCGCCGCCTCTTCCATCAACCTCTTCATTCCGCCTCGCCCGTCGTTTCGGTTTAGGGCCCTTCTCGTGTCGTTGGCGTGAACCCGGCCTTCCCATAGGTACACCACCCGGTTCCTCAGCGCCTCTGCGAAATCGCCGCAGTCTTTTCGGATGTGGCCGACCCCGTCGCACCACATGCACCTGTTCCCTGCCGCCGGCCGTCGGTCACGAGCAGGTCCTCCGCCTTCTCTGCGGGCTTGTGCGATTTGGAGGTCTTTTATCGCCCTCGTCAGTTCTTCCAACGCAGCTCCTCCAGTCGGGCCTCTGATCACGCCGGTCGGAGCTGAACCGGATTCCAGCCACTCCCGAGTCTCTTCCCTTCGCACCGGCTGCGCCGGCTCGAGTTTCCTCGCCGCGACTGAGCCCGACCCGGTTGCTCTGTCATCCTCCCATTCTCGCCGTTTGTCGAAACGGCCGCAGGCTCTCCTGACCGCCGCCCAGTCGGCTGTCAGCCCGTCTTCGGTTTCTAGCAGGGCGCCCACGTGACTCCGATCTCTCTCGTCAACCGATTTGACGAACAGCAGGACCCGGCTTGTATCCAGGACCATCCTGTCAAGCGCCGAAAGGCGCGCGAAGTTCTCCTCGAACTCCCGGAGGAGTGCCGACGCATTCCTTCCCTTCCCGGGAGACTCCACCCACTCCATGAAGCTTCGCTTCGAAAGCCGGAGCGCGTCGTCCAGTCCGTATTTTTCCAGGAGCCGACCTTCGAACTCCTCCCAGGTACGGCTCTCCGCCCGCACCTCGAGCACCTCCGCGTGGATGCTCGGCATCGCCACTCGGGGAAAACCGGCAAGACGCCTGTCTTCCGGAATGTCCCGCATTAACATTTCCGCACCGTAGGACGCCAGGTACTTCGTGGCATCTTTTCCGGTGAATCGACCGATCGTTCCGACGACCGCCTCAATAGCTCTATCGAGGGCGTCGGTGCCCTCGCGCGCGCTTACTATCCGATCCACGGCCGAAGCCATGGCCTCTGCAAGATCCGCCCCCTTCATTTCCCACTCTTCTGCCGCCTCTTTCACGTCGGGTTCACCAAGATGTCGGGGTTGCTACGCCCTTGCGTGTAGAAAGGAGGAGGGACCACGGGGGTCTCGAACCGAAGAGCAAGAGAGAGAGGAGTAAGAGAGAGAGACCCGATTACACAGAACCGAAGATCCGATTGCGCAGAACCGACGATTGCACAGGGACACGGCCCAACAAACAGAGATCACAAATAAACGCCGACACAGATGGACGCAACAACGAGAGATAAGTACTTATGAATGCAAGAAAATAACAGACTAAAGTATTACAACCCACGGTGGGGCACAAAATAGATATTAACGAAAACGAACAGGGCGGCGAACAGCTGCCGACCCCTGTATGTCGCGACGCACAGAAAGGGAAAACAGGTCGGAGGTGCTGCAGGACGCACTCGGGGCGTCCACGGAACAGCGCAAGCCTCCTCGAAACCTGCACAGGTACGCGATGGAGCAGAAGACAGAGAGAGCAGGAGTGAGAGAGAAGCTCCGAAATCGGTTCGGCAGCACTTCGTCCTCTCCGCGGGAGATGTTTTTCTTCTATTCTTCCTCTTCCTTTTATAGCCCGTCAAGAGGCCGTTTGGCATTAACTGCATACCAACCGAATCTACCCACCTAGGATCCTCGTATGTACCTACTTCGTCCTTAGGTACTTCTTGGCGCGCGCGTGTGTGTAGAGCCGTTTCCCACGCCTTGTTCCTCCGATTCCTCTTGTGGGCGGTTTTCTTCACGACAACGTAGTGGGCATCTAAGAGCCGCCACATTACTTAATACTAAATTGGTACACGACGTGCGCATGCTCGAAAAAAGCGCCAAGACGCACAGAGAAAAAAGCAGAACGCATGGAGACCTTTTCATTTCGCGAGCCAAGAAGCACAGAAGCACCAAGGCAGTGGAAGCTTAGCAAACACGAACCTGCACTCAGAGAACCCCCACGTTCGGAACTCTCTCTCTCTCGTTCTCACTCTCATCACCACTCTACCTCGCCATCTTTCCTCGACCTCGAAGCAGACATGGACCCACAAACGCTGTCGGAAGCGGCCAGGAAATGGCTCAGGCAACACGGACTGGATGGGTTCTTGACCATCATGGAGGCACCACCGCACAAAGAAGCCGACCGGGTCATCAAGGAGCTCGACACAGAAGTCATCACTGAGGAAGCGATCCGTGCGCTAACAGGCCTTCCGGAGGGAGGTATTTTTCAGATCGATAACCCAACCTCGGAGCAACTCATCCGATATTTCGGTGAGTACTCTCTAGCCGGCAAAGGCTATCGAACGCAGGGCGGCAAAGATCCGCTATTCAGGGAGATAGCTCGAGTGCTCCATGAGTACGGCCACGTGTACCCCCGACCCCCTGTCATGCCAAAAAATCGGGCAGGGATGATCATAGCCACCTATGAAGGGATCAAGGTGGATTGGCCGGTGTTGATTGCAGACGGTTTGTGCGCGGCAATCGACACGGTACGAGGAAAGGACGGCAAGGAGGGCCGGAAGCTGTGGCATGCCGTAGCTCAGTGGATAACATTGCTCGTGCCGCCGGTCGAGACCATCCAGCCAAAGAAGCGGCCAAGATTATCGGAAGGAAGCACCTCGAAACCCGCGTCCAAACGACAGCAGCTGCTGGCGTCGAAGGCAACGAAAGGGAAGAAACGGCTCCCAGAACCGGAGGAGGTGTCACCGGTCCGACCCGTTAAGATAACCATACGGCGACCGGGACAGAAGGAACCGGAACCCTTGACGGCACAGATACATGCCGTTACCCAGGAAGAGGAAACGGAGGAGCCAGTAGAGCACCTCCAACGACGGTCAAGAAGTAGGACCGCCGGGACAGTGGGGGAGCGTTCGGACCTGCAAAAGGAAGAAACGCCCCCAACTCAACCTGAGCAAACCACAAGGGAGGAACCGGAACCGGTGCGTATAGAACCAGCCTTGTCGACTTCTATACAAGAAGTCATTCCAACGGCTCCGGAGACGGCGAGAACCGGAACTCAACAGCCGGCGAGCCCAGCCAGCACACACAACAGCCAAGGAGTAGAACCAGAACGGCAGATACAGGCACTCAGGCCAGACAATTCCACAGTGAATGAGCCGACCCGACCAGTACAGCAGCAAGGCACCAGTAGCATGTGGCTACGGTGGGTAGGCGAGCAGATCGTCGGAGCGGTCGAGTACATAGAGGCGGAGGAGAGAGCGCACCACGAACGGTTGCTCGTCACAACCGTAGATCTAGAGACGGCCCGGTCCAGAATCCGGAGCCTTGAACAAGACTTGGACAGGGTCACAAGGGAAATGGCTCAATTGGCTTTGACAACACAAGTCCAAGCACCGGTGACTCCGGGCAATGTACAGAATAAAGCGTCAGATCAACCTGTACATAGCAATCAGACCCCGGCAACAGAAACCGTTTCGGAGAGAAATGCGGCACAAGCCCAAGAGCTTGCGGACTTAAAGGATGAGCTAGCTGCCCAAGAAGCGCTGAGGAGCCGCGAAAGAGAGTTGAAGACGGCAGCGGAGGCAGAACTCAAAAAGACTGCTGAGAATCTACGCCGGGCCGAGGAGAGCTTACGAAAAGGCCACCAAGCGTACGACCGGCTCAAGGAGGAAAAGGAGAAAATGCTGCAAGAGAAGGACAGGCTCCGGAGAAACGCCGAAACAGAAGTAGAGCGCCTGAAAGAGGAACTCCGGCAGCTAAAGGACCGGGAGGACCGGAACCATCGCCAGATCAACGGCAAGCTCAAACAAAAAACGGAGGAATTTGAGCACTTGCACCGGGAGTATAAACGGTTGCAAACGGAGCACAAGGAACGGACGGATGAGCTCCGGCAAGCAGTTGATCGGACCGCAACGGCATACGCTAATGAACAAGCGGAAACCAGAAGACGGTTGGAAGAGGCGGAGAAGGTTCGGACAGAGCTCCTCAGGCAACAGCAGGCGGAAAGAGAAAGAGCGGCGGAGGTACTGCAGAGGCTGCAGACAACATATCAAGGGCAGCTGACGCGCTACAGAGAGCAGGCGGAGGATACGGCTAATCTCATCAAGCAGTTGAAGGAGGAACGACAAGTTGTGGAAAGTAGAGCGCAAATGGGAGCAAGTCGCATCCAGGATATCATGCGGGCCTGGTTGAACCAGACCAAGAGCTTGATTGACAACGGTTCCGTCAAATGGTGGACCAAGTGGGCCCCGAACGCGGCGGAACTCCAATTGCTCCGGGCCGACGTAGAGAACCGGCGGAAGGAGGGAGATGATTGCTATATGCTGACTTCCGAAGACTTCACCGGCATAAGAGATGAGATGGCCGAAGACTTTCAAGCCTTGGCAGAGGACCAACTAGGGCAAGTCCGGCAACTTGTAGCTCAGCTGGACGACGACAGGCTGGAGGCGCAGATCCAGTTTGAAAGCTACGAGAGGTCCCGGATCCGGGAAGAGAAAGCACGAGAACCAGTAACGGTCAACCTCAGTGATGAGGAACCGTTACTGGAAGGAGACCGGACCGGAAGCAGTCAAACGGGGATGCCGGAGTCAGAGAAACAAACGGAGCAGCCGCCTATAGAGCAGCCGGAGCAGTCTCAGTCCCAACCGCAACCACAGCAGCAGCAGCAAGCACAGCCGCAACAACCACAACCGGAAGAACAATTGGAAACTCTGGAACAAAGTATTTTGGACAATTTGGGTGAACAATGAAGGGGCCGAGAAGGGTTCGACGTACAAGGTACTGTCCCACGGGCGTGCCATGTGTTACCGGCCGGCAAGAAGTCCAAAATACGGAGTGAAGGAATTAATTAAGTATGGTTGTAAATAAGCATAGTATGGACGGACGGACTGGAAACGGTATGCCGTTCCAGATCCGGACGGATCCCGAATAGGTGCGATAGGCACCGTTTTGTACTACGGACCGGAAACCTATTTAAAGGCCCAGAGCCCATTGTAATCGCAGCGGATAATTAATAGAGCGTATGGTGTTTATACTTCTGTGTTGATTTCCGTTCTGTAATTACTGTTATATCTTACGCGTGTAATTAACAAAAGCGCTCTAATCGTGTAACCTACGTAAGTCGGTGTAATCGTTGAGTCATAATCCTATGCCGTAACCACCCTTTGGTGAAGTGTCTCCGCGACACCTTGTGTTAGGCCTTGTCCAGTCAGAGAACAACAGAAGCCAACTCACCATCATGCCATACCATGAGCTAGTATAGCCGGACTCATACAATGATCGAGAGGCCTTAAAGGCTTGATGAGATATTCTATCATGTGGTTGGCTATGTATCCTGTGAATGAAGACTACAAGTTGAAAAAGTGCCTCTACTAACATTGGGGGTAACGTGAACTCAGCCCTAATAATGTCATGTGGTACAGTCGATTTGCTTCGGAGTTGGCGTGATAGCATCATCACCAATGGTCTCTCTAATTGTGTCCACATGAAAGATGGTAATCCTGGAACCCAAACCGCTGATGCATACATGAGGGAGGGGGTCACTAATGAGTCAAAGAGCCACCCTTTAGTCCGTGGCTCTTGAAAGTGTGCTTGGTGGCATTGTCTCTCTAGGAGTGAGAGGGATGCATGTCCTCTCGTGAGTCTATCCTTCGTTGCCTGTGTCATCGAAAATTTACCTGAGCGGGCACTAAAAGTGACTCCGAGATAGACGTATGATCCAACCACCTCGACTGGGCTATGGGAGATAGTTAGGTGACACTTAGCTCTAACTTGGGCCGATGTGTGGAAGATAAGGACTTTCGTTTTCCCTAGATTCACTACCAATCCTCGTTGTACACAAAAGTCATCTAAGGCATTAAGGTGCCTTTGTAGGTCGTGTTCGGATTCAGAGAGCAAAACTATGTCATCCGCATAGAGCAAGATACGAACCTGCGTATCCCCAAGGACCACTCCGGTGCCTCCCTCACGAGCAATAAATCTGTGATCTCATCAATGTAGATCCCAAAAAGCGTCGGTGATAGGGGGCAACCTTGTTTTACACCAATATTGCTAGTGAAACGATTAGATAGGCCACCTGGTCATCGGACACACCCGGACACTTGTTCATATAGTGCGTAGATGGCCCATACCATATCATCTGGTATCCTCAAGCTTTTAAGTCTATCAAACAACCACTCTCTAGGGACTGTGTCAAAGGCTGTGCGGAAGTCCACAAAACAACAGTATAATTTCTTCTTGCGAGCCTTAGTTTGGTCAATTAGGCATCTAAGTGTGAAGATATGATCAATAGTGGAGAAGGCTCGTCTAAAGCCAGCTTGTTCAGGTGCACGAAGGTTTAGGGTCTCCATATAGTCGCTAAGCTCTACTTCCATCACTGCACCATATAACTTAGCAAGGGTATGGCCTATCATAATGGTCCTATATGTATTTGGGTCCATGGGGTCCCCCCCTTTATGTATGGGGGCCACATTATTCATAGTCCACTGTGGTGGAAAACCCTCCGCAAGGGCACGATTGAAGATTAGAGTTAGCAAGGGAGCTAGGCACTCTCTCGCATATATAATGTGTTCTACTCGCAATCCTGTGTGGTCCATGGACTTCCTATGTTGTAATTTCTTTATGACCTTCACAACCCTAGAGGTCGTGAAAAGTGTCCCCGTGGTAGGCCGGGGTGTGGAAGGCATTGGAATGGGTGGTTGGTTTGGGATTTGGTAAAGTCTCTCTGTATATGTGTGCCAAGTTTCGGGATCTTCGATGGGTGTTTGTGGTCTTGGCTCCCGTAGTCTCTTCCATGCCGTGGCGCAATCGCTACTCATGAGCATATGGTAGAGTTCCCAGTATTGGGATGCCTCCCACGATCGTCTCTTATGACGTGTCATCTTACGCATTTCTTTGCGGGCTTGTATGGAGGTAATACTACCATTGAGTTGCGATACTGTAAGTTGTCTATGTAAGTCCCTACAATCCTCGTCATACCATTTATTTTGTGGCATTGATCCTGATCTACCTTGATTTGAGTGTTTTGTATATGGGAAACTGTTAGCTGTTGCGGAGTGAAGGATGTGTGTGAGTTTTGTACTAAGGCTTTCTAACGGTAGGGAGGGATCAAGGGAGGGGAGATGGGCCTGAACATGTTGAGAGTATATGTCAGAGAGCTCATGTGTGAAATGTATTGTGGTGTGATGGCATGGTTGACTAGACTTGGTGACCTTAGAGATATCACATTTTAGCTCGAAGTATAAGAAACTATGGTCTACGCCAATAGGGCATGGGGCCACTCGGAAGGAGTTAATCATGTGGGTAGCTTCAGGGCGCCCTATTAGATAGTCAATTGTGCTTTCCCCTCCTCCATGTGGGAAACATGTGAGCTCTTCCGAGCCCGGCCACTTAGCTAAACCATTATATATGACCATCCGGTGCCGACTGCCAAGTTCGAGCAGATGATGGCCAAAGCTCGTGGCGTCCGCACCTTGGTCCTTTGATCTACGTGTGGTGCCTATGTCTAAAGGATCAACATTTACCATTTCTAGGTTTCTATTCATCTTAAATACTGTGCATTGTCGGGATTGGGTTCTCGCATTGAAGTCTCCTACAAGAAATACTTCTCCTTGGGAAGAATATCGGATTATGTCATCCGATAGGGGTTCGTATGGAGAAGGCCCATGTGGCATTCCTTCATCGACTAATCTCGTCAAGCCACCAATATTATAACGGGATCCTTTTGGGGGAAAGTAACAAATGGCGAAAAATACTGCCTGGTCTTTGCTTGTGGAGACTTCACCCACATAAAACGAGCTTTTGGGTCTATCTTCATTATTTCTATCCTATTATGTAGCTCTCTACGAAATAGTATCGCGACACCTCCAGATCCCCTAGTAGTGTGTCGACGTGAGGTTTGTCTAAAAGCGGACTCCCAACGAAATCCTTTGACCCTTGGGAGTCCTCTATTTGGGCTCTGATGTGTTTCTACCAAGAAAAGTATATCAGATACCTTTAGTATCTCCTCTAGGCGGTCGGGGTGTGCCTAGAGTGCGCCATTACAATTCCATAGGGTCATCCTAAGTGCATTTTCTGTCACATGGGCCACACGCCGTCAATTAGTAGTGCAATCATTTATGATCACTCGCCCGTCTCGGTAAAAGGCGCGATGGCCTTCTTTACAAGCTTGCATAACTCGTGGCATACAACTCTTGCGATGCTCAATTTGCATCTTAGTGAGGTCTTCATCGAGATAGATGGGGTCCCCATCCATTCCTCGAAGGATTGGTCTCTTCTTAAAGAAAGTGATTCTAGAGTCTAAGTCTTTAAATTGAAGGACTAAGGCTCTCTTCCTAGTTGTGTCACGCCCGGCCCTCCATGCTTTGGTGATAGGTAGGGCCTCTGTGTACCCTAACATTTTCCCAAGTGTTTGTTCGTCCTCATTTGGGGATGCACCTTCCTTGAGCCCAGTGACACGTACATTTAAGCGTCGGGCCTGACGCATTTTCTCTTCTTCAAGGGTGGTATTAACAATATATTCATCTTTTATTTCTTTTTTAATGTTTCTTTTAACCACATCTACCCAACCCGTTTTAGCTAACTCTATGTTATTATTAACTTCCTCTTTAACTTTTTTAATTTCGTCCTTTATATCCTCTATAAAGGATATTTCACCGTCTTCTCGAGATACCTCGATGTCCTTAAGTTGTTTTTTAAGGTTGGTGTTTTCTACTTTAAGTTGTTCTATTTCGGCCTTGAGGGCGTCTTTTTCTTCTCTATCTTTTTTCTTGTGGGTTTCGGTGTCTTTCACTCATTTTTTCATATCCATCTCTATTTTTGTTAAACGATTAAACATATCTAAAAAGTCCTCCTTACTTATAGCCTCGTCTTGTATATCCTTATGTTCCTTAGTTCGTTTAGACGTCATTGTGGTGTCAATAAGAAAAAAAGGTAAAATAAATGGGTTCGAGACTTAGCCGAGTTTGTGTGTATGTCGCAATCACATCGGCATTTTGTAGCACGCGACGAGCACACCAAAAGAACCCACCCACGAACTCGTCAAGAAAATGGCACTTCACAACGTCAAGAGAAAACGGAGAAGAAACACCCCGTGACGGCGGCGGTCGTCAGACGACGGCAGACGGCTGCAGACAGTAGCAGACGGCGACGGCCGCAGACAGCGGTAGTCGTCGGACAACGACAGCAACAGACGACGACGACACTAACCGGTGACAACAACGGTAGAGAGAGCCGTTACACAAAGGCGAGGAAGCGAGAGAGAGAGAGAGAGAGAGAGCAGATGGCAACGGCTGCAACGGCGGCAGACAGTGGCTGCAGACGACGGCGACGACAACGACAGCAACGGCAGAAGAGAGAGAGAGAGAGAGAGAGAGGAGAGGGAGAGCATGTGCGCGGCACCGAATCTTATGCACAGGAAGCAAGAGGGGTTGTGCTCTCGACACCACCAAAAACACCAATATGCACAAACAGATACGAGTATGTATATTACATGGGGGGAAAAATACATTCCCGGCTTCAAGCCGGACCAAGGTAGGGTAGGTTACAACAACAGTCTGTTGCCAAGCCGCCGTCCGAGGAGCTCTCGGGCTCGTCGCGCAGAGCGGGGTCTTGCACAGGAGACCGAGCAGAAACAACCCTAAACAGACATGAACCCTCAACCCACACGGCGAAGAAGAAGAAGAAGAAGGAAAAGAAGAAACTAACCCTAAATCTAACGGTATACCCTCTAACACAAAATGGGCAACCCCTTCACAAGAGGCGCTCCCTTCCTTTTATAGAACAAGGAGGGAGACGCGTCACAATGTGGGATAAATCCTGACTTACATGGGATTCTCTGTCCCGACTTGACTACTCTTCGGCGCCATAAAGGCGCCCTCGTTATTCGCACTAAATGTACAAGGGTGATTGCACATGTTGCACCCTGTCGATGTAGCCAATATTTCCCGGTTTCCGCCTTTGGCCAAAATTCTTCACGACATCAGCATCATGGCCTCCCAGACAGTATCATCAGTGACCGAGGACCGCAATTTGTCTCCAAATTTTGGCAGCATCTCTTCAAGATGCTCAAGGTCTCTTGCAACCTCTCCTCTGGCTACCATCCTCAGACCGATGGGCAGGCGGAATGAACAAACCAAACGTTGGAGCAATATCTCCGGTGTTTCCTGAGTTATCAACAAGACAATTGGGCCGAGATTCTCCACTTTGCGGAGTTTGCGTATAATAATGTTGTTCACTCCTTGACTCGAGTCTTCCCCATTCTACACTTATATCGGTTCTCATCCTCGCTGGTCGGTGATCAACACCCTGGAGCTACCTACCAATCCTCGTGTCGGGGATCATTTGGAGAGACTACGCAAGATCCAGACAAATCTCTCGACTCATCTTCGTCATGCTCAACAGACACAGAAGACTTACGCGGATCGTCATCGGCTTCCCTCCTCTTTTGCCATCGGAGATTGAGTATGGCTCTTACGTCGTCACATCAAGACTACTCGACCGTGCGACAAGTTGGATTATCGACGACTCGGTCCTTTCCGTATTACGAGTAAGGTTAATGATGTCACATTCCGCCTTGATCTCCCTCCGCAGCTTCAGATGCATCCGGTTTTCCATTGTTCTCTTCTTGAACCTTATAAAGCAAACACCATTCCCGATCGTGTTACACCATCGCCGCCCCCGCTAGAGTTGGACGTTGGCCCGGAGTATGAAGTTGCTGCCATCCTCGATTCCAAACTTGTTCGCAACAAAATTTATTATTTGGTCGATTGGCTTGGTTATAGTTTGAGCGAACGTACTTGGGAACCCGTCGAGCATGTTGCCAATGCTCAGAATCTTCTTGTTGATTTCCACCGAGAGTATCCGGACAAACCCGGTCCGCAATCAGCGCCGACTCGTTCCACTCGTCATCTTTAAGGGGGAGATAGTGTCATGATATGGCAAGACTCCAACCCATGACCTTATGCTACATGGGTAGAGCTCTTACCATTAGACTATGAATTCTAATACGTAGGATATTATTTTCGTTTATGCTTTATCATAGAAAATTGATGTATATTCCAGATCTCTCTGGAACATTCTAGAAGCTTCAGGATTATTCCTGAGAACACTATAAAAGAGGGCACTAGGCATTATGTTGAACCAAATTGGTTCAACGCCAGTCTTAAGCCTCTTAGCCATTTTGTACTTATCCTTCACATAATAGTTGGGGGCTGGGCCTTCATTAAGGGTTGGCACTTCGGAAAATATTACCCTTCGGACTTCATGTCGGGAACTTGACGTTCCTTATGCGCAACGCTCGGCCACAACCGAGCTTCTTTTCATACACAGAAAAAACAGGAAACGAAATGCACGCGACACAAAGAAGAGAAAAAGGGTACACAGAATGTTTACGTGGAAAACCCCAAACTAGGGGAAAAACCACGGCAGCCCACAGGCTGCAAACTGTCACTATGTAGGAATATACAATAGTGAGTTCACTGAGGCACCGACCTCGTGCTCACAAGTCTTCGCCACAGGCGGCGGTTACAACAGAGGCAACGACCTCGTCTCTCTCTCTCTCTCTCTCTGTACAGTTACGCACTCTCGTTTCTTCTTGCACCAACAAGGAAGAATGACAACAACAGTTAAAAGTTTGCCCTAAGTCATATTTATACTAATATGACTTTTCGGCTATTTACAAATGTAGCTTCGATGGGCTCTCAGAAACATATTTACGAATATGTCTCTTCATCCGGTTCATACCGGGCCTGCACCATCCGGCTCTCCGTAGCCGGGTACTCCTCATCCGGTTCATACCGGGCCTGCACCATCCGGCTCTCCGTAGCCGGGCACTCCTCATCCGGTTCATACCGGGCCTGCACCATCCGGCTCTCCGTAGCCGGGTACACCTCATCCGGTTCATACCGGGTCTGTACCATCCGGCTCTCCATAGCCGGGTCCTCCTCATACGGTTTCGGTCGAGGCTTGTTCATCGGCACTGTTCTTCTTCCTTCCCATCCGGAGGGACCTGTTTCCCAACACTTCAATAGGCCTTTCGGTTGTTTTATGCATAGCCGACTCGTTGAACACAACATCCGAACTTCGGACGATTTGTTTGTGCTCATGGACCCAGAGTCGGTATCCGATCTCGTCGTCGGGTCCATATCCAAGGAAAACGGATTTCCTTGATCTTGGTTCAAGTTTCCGACGGTCGTCTTTCGGTATGAGGGCATACGCCTCGCAACCGAAGATCCTCAACTTGTCATAATTCAACTTACTACTGGTCCATGTTTCCTGAGGTATTTTAAGTCCTAGAGGTCTACTTTGCAACATATTTATTATGTGTACAGCCGTAAGTAAAACCTCAGCCTAGAAGCCATCAGACAGTCCAGAGTGTTGGAGCATGGATATTATGCGTTCTTAAATCATCTGATTCATGCGTTCAACAATTCCGTTCTGCTCCGGACTATAGGGTGTTGTATATTCACGTCGAATGCCGCGTTCTCGGCAAAATTTGAGAATTCGTCAAACTTGAATTCTCCTCCATTATCGGTTCAGAGACATTTTAGT
The DNA here is from genome assembly GCF_043228905.1 of Azolla caroliniana. Lineage (NCBI taxonomy): Eukaryota > Viridiplantae > Streptophyta > Polypodiopsida > Salviniales > Salviniaceae > Azolla > Azolla caroliniana. The sequence goes on along the minus strand of NW_028230452.1, from coordinate 1,951,560 downwards.
TTCCGACCAATCTGGTTTTCGACCATTGCAAGCCATTCATAGAAGATCGAGAACACCCGATCTTTGGTTCTAATGGGGTAAGCCCACACCTTCTGAGTCGAATCGTCAATAAAACTGATGAAGTACGAAGCACCGTTGAGAGACTGATGTGGCATCGGGCCACAGACGTCCGAGTGGACCAAATCGAGGGGACTCGATTATCTTGGTGCTGATGTCGGGTGTGATGCGGCTACATGTTTGTCGTACTGGTAATGCTCGCAAAATTGACAATCTGAGAAGGAGAGCTTGGGGATGTAACCGGCTCTGGATAGGTGCGTTATGCCAGCCTTGTTGAGGTGTCCAAGTCATTCGTGCCATAACGATGACACGGGGATATCAACCAAAAATAAGTCACCCTCTTTGAGTGTGACATATAAAGGGTACAAAGAGTGTACCTTTGGTCCTTGAGCAAGCAGGAAGTTCCCTTTGTGGAGTGTCCACCCTCCTGATGAGAACCCGGCACGGATGCCGGCTTCGTCAAGTTGTCCGACTAAGATCAAGGGACTTGAAAGCTCATGAACGTGTCGGACCGAGTATTGCCGAAACTGAGATCAGTGAGGTGTCACATGATATGATGCGCCCGAGTCCAGGAGCCATGTGCTCAATTCCTCAGTCGTAAGTAGTACTTCTGATTCGACTGGGTTCTCTATGGACAATATGTTCGGGTCGATCGTCAAAAATTCGGCTGAAGAGCCGATGTAGTTGACCTCTTCATGCTGGCTACTCTTCTGATCCGCTCTCCGAGCTTTGTCGGTTTTTGCTTTGAGTGCCCGACAGTCAGCTTTGATGTATCCCGGTTTGTTGCAGTAGTTGCAAATTCGGTTGTTCCGAGACTTGCTCTGGCTTCGCTGATTGTTCGGTGGTCGGGAAGAACTTCTTCCCTAGTTGTTCGATTGGTCGATCGAACCTTGTACTACGTACGCTTCATCTGCCGAGTCTTTGGCAAAAGACTTTCTCCGAGTTGCTTCAGTCAGGATTGCGCTCGTGATTTCGGAGTACTTAATGGCAGTTGTTGAAGCATTGCACACAGTTGTGACGAAAGTTTCCCAAGAAGAGGGGAAACTACTCATGAGTATCATTGCTCTGAATTCATCCTCTATTGCCGTCCCCTGAGACGATATTTGGGAGCTTAGGCTTTCGTACTCATTGTAATGTGCTTAAACCGAATCAGATTCTTTCATCCGCAAATTGTAGAGGCACCGCATCAGATACATCTTCGTTGCGGCGACCTTCTTTTCATAAGTTTCCGACAGTGTTTTCCAAAGTTCAAAAGTTGTCGAGCATGATTGCACTGTGAAGTACACTGACTCCGACAAGTGCATCTGAATCGTGGCGCGGATGATTCTGTCAAGCTTTAGGCACTCGTTTGCCTTGTATGCTTCTAGAGGATTTTCATTCTCAATCGGGTCTATCTTACCCTTGACTATGAGATAGTCCTGCATTTGTTCCTTCCAGAAGTTGAAGTTTGAACTGTCAAACCTCCTTAGACTCATCTCCGATGAGCCGGATGTTGATGCCACCTGATTCGGTTACGGTTGGTAAGACTCTGTTCAAAGTTGACTAGGAGCCTTAGTGGGGTGCAGCCGGTTGGCTCACCCGATATCGTTCTAGTCGGTCTTGAACCCGAGTAGGTTTGGTTTCGGATACTTGTTTGTTGAACCTTCTTGGAGTGAATCCGATTAACTTCTGATTGTATGCCGAATACCGATCACAAGAAATCGATTGTTTAGGCCGATTCTGCTTCGGATGACTGCAACGATGAGAGGGACGGATCCAACTGATCCTCCCGAATGTCGATCAGCCAAATGAAGCACGAATTTGGTTGTTGCCTGGAGACCAATCTCAAGTGGTTACAATCACAGGAACAGAGTACAACCGGCTAGCTTACTCCAATTAGTGATTTAACACAGTGAGATGCAGACTTCTTGTTTGTCTTCTCTCTTCTCTGTTCTTCAAGAAAAAACAGAAACAGAATGTTGTGTGGTGTACTATGACGGTCGACAGCGGGTTGAAGAACCTCCAACGCTCTGATACCAAATGTTGGGGACAAGGTCGTCAGTGCGGAAGAACAAACAACATTTGTGATGTTGAAGGACTTGTGTATGAGAATGAACAAAATACAGAGAGAGAGAGAGAGAGAGAGAGAGAGAGAGAGAGAGAGGCACAAAGAATAGCTTTATTTCTGAATAGCAACAGTTACAAATGACCACCACCTTCACTAAAGGTTACAAAGTCATTTTATATAGTGACTATCCTAGGGCAACTGCCCTTTATGCTATTTACAGAAATAGCCCAAACTTGGGTTGTGCAAAGGAACGATGTGAATACGGCCATTATACACTTGTATTCGACACTATGGGCCGACTGAACTACGCACAGTTTGGTAACCGGAGACATGCCGCCCGAACTCATGTTCAGACAAAAACCGATCATGCCGGTGGAGAGAACAATAACACCATGGACGTCGATCGATTGGTTAGATGAAATGAGCCGAGAAGAGCTATTGGTTGCGCGGATTCGCCAACTGGAGAGGCGGCCAGGGGACATGGAATGAGCCAAGGCAAAGTTACATGAGGCGAGGATGAAGATTAAGGATCGGTTCGATAGGACGCACCGATTGAAACCAAAGAAGATCGAAGAAGGCGATTGGATGTTGGTCTACGACAACAGTCTCAACAATCAACACAAGTCGACTTGGAAGTTCGCAAGACGGTGGTTCGGGTCATACGTGGCGACGGGCGCCAATGACAACACGACCTACCACTTAGTGGAGCTCAATGGAACAAGGATAATGATACCAGTTGCGAGGAAGTAGATAAAGGCCTTCAAGAAGGGACACGAGTCGGAGCCGGATCCGGAGGTGGAGGAAGAGGATGCCTACAAGGACATGGAGTCGGAAGAGGACACACCAACCACGGAGCTATAAGTGACAAGGCTAGAAACTCGGGAAGTTGGGGGCGATGAGATGAGGAACTTAAGAAGTTGGGCACGACACAAGACTATGAAGACAAAGATGAGAAGATCAAGGAGACAAGATGGCGCGAAATTAGAATACTAGATTGATGTGTCAATGACTGGTGTTGAATCCCTTGAAAGGGACCAAGGAGGTTATAAGTATTTATACAAGTTCTGAGATTGAGTATCTCTAGAATATACCTGACAAATATCTCTAGATTATACCCGTTCAAGATACACCGTAGAATATTTCTAGAATACGCTAAGGGCTCTAGAATATTCTAGGATGTATATATACTAGAATACACAATACTCTATTATATGCAAATACATGCTCATATCTAGATGGTTGAGCATGATGTTTTGTAGATATGAGGTTGCAAGTTCTCAATCCTCACTATCTAAGTATTTGATGTCATTGTGTCGTGACAACAATATTCCTATTACCAAAGTGGCCCAGGGACACTACACCTCCACAACTAGTACGATAATTGACTTTGTATTGCTAATACCTTTCTAGATTTTATTTCCATTGATTTTCTTACATCTTCCCTTTTTCCCCATATTTCCCTGCATTCCTCCTTTGGTTTCGCCACGTGACGACATCCACCCTGCGAAACCCCCACGTCCACCCGTATATGCCAAGAATGGGGGGACCGAAGGTGGTCACTCGTGGCTGTCATCGCTTTCCAATGCTTGCTCCTCGTCTGAAGGTTCAGCAAACAAGTATCTGAAACCAAACCGACTCGGGCTCAAGACCGACTAGAATGATATCGGTTGAGTCGACCGGCTGCACCCCACTAAGGTTCCTAGTTAACTCTGAACAGAGTCTTAACAACCGAAACTGAATCACATGGCATCAACATCCAGCTCGTCGGAGATGAGTCTAAGGAGGTTCGACAGTTCGAACTTCAACTTTTGGAAGGAAGAAATGTAGGACTATCTCATAGTCAAGGGTCAGATAGACCCGATTGAGAATGAAAATCCTCCAGAAGCATACAAGGCAAACGAGTGGCTAAAGCTTGACAGAATCATCCGTGCCACGATTCGGATGCACTTGTCGGAGTCAGTGTACTTCACAGTGCAATCATGCTCGACAACTTTTGAACTTTGGAAAACACTGTCGGAAACTTATGAAAAGAAGGTCGCCGCAACGAAGATGTATCTAATCTGGCGCCTCTACAACTTGCGAATAAAAGAATTTGATTCGGTTCAGGCACACCTCGACGAGTACGAAAGCCTAAGCTCCCAAATATCGTCTCAGGGGACGGCAATAGAGTAGTCTCCCCTCTTCTTGGGAAACTTTCGTCACAACCGTGTCCAATGCTTCAACAATTGCCATTAAGTACTCCGAAATCACGAGCGCAATCCTGACTAAAGCAGCTCGGAGAAAGTCTTTTGCCAAAGACTCGGCAGATGAAGCTTACGTAGTACAAGGTTCGACCAACCAATCGAACAACTGGGGAAGAAGTTCTTCCCGACCGCCGAACAATTAGCGAAGCCGGAGCAAGTCCCAGGACAACCGAATCTGCAACTACTGCAACAAACCGGGATACATCAAAGCTGACTGTCGAGCACTCAAAGCAAAAACCGACAAAGTTCAGAGAGCGGATCAGAAGAGTAGCCGGCATGAGGAGGTCAACTACGTCGGCTCTTTTGACGAAATTTTGACGACCAACCCAAACATACTTTCCATAGAGAACCCAATCGAATCAATTCTGCTTACGACTAAGGAATCGAGCACATGGCTCCTGGACTCGGGCGCATCGTATCATGTGACACCTCATTGATCTCAGTTTTCGCAATACTCTGACCAGCACTCCGACTCAGTTTGAGTCGAGAACTCGCAACACGGTGCCATAATAGGAATCAGCACTGTAGAGCTCAACCTTTCGGGTGGCTCTACACTCATACTACACAACGTCCGACACGTTCCTGAGCTTTCAAGACCCTTGATCTTAGTCAGACAACTTGACGAAGCTGGCATACGTGTCGGGTTCTCATCAGTAGGGTTGAGCTCCACAAAGGAAACCTCCTGCTTGCTCGAGGACCAAAGGTACACTCTTTGTACCCTTTATATGTCGCACTCAAAGAGGGTGACTTATTTTTTGTTGATATCCCAGTGTCATCGTTATGGCACGGACGACTTGGACACCTCAGCAAGGCCGGCATAACACACTTATCCAGAGCCGGTTACATCCCCAAGCTCTCCTTCTCGGATCACCAATTCTGCAAGTTTTGCCAGTCCGGCAAATAGGTAGCTGCATCACACCCGACATCAGCACCAAGAGAATCGAATCCCCTCGATTTGGTCCACTCGGACGTCTGTGGCCCGATGCCACATCAGTCTCTCGATGGTGCTTCGTACTTCGTCAATTTTATTGATGACTCGACTCGGAAGGTGTGGGCTTACCCCATTAGAACCAAAGATCGAGTGTTCTCGATCTTCTCTGAATGGCTTGCAGTGGTCGAAAACCAGACCGGTCGGAAACTAAAATGTCTTCGAACCGATAATGGAGGAGAATTCAAGTTTGACGAATTTGTCAAATTTTGCCGAGAACACGACATTCGATGTAAATATACGGCACCCTATAGTCCAGAGCAGAACGGAATTGCTAAACGCATGAATCATACGATTCAAGAACGCATAGTATCCATGCTCCAACACTCCGGATTGTCGGATGGCTTCTGGGCTGAGGCTCCACTTACGGCAGTACACATAATAAATATGTCGCCAAATATACCTCTAGGACTTAAAATACCTCAGGAAACATGGACCAGCAGTAAGCCGAATTATGACTAGCTGAGGATCTTCGGTTGCGAGGCGTATGCCCTCATACCGAAAGGCGATCGCCGGAAACTCGAACCAAGATCAAGGAAAAGCGTTTTCCTTGGATATGGACACGACGGCGAGATCAGATACTGACTCTGGGACCTGAGCACAGACAAATCGTCCGAAGTTCGGACGTCGTGTTCAATGAGTCGGCTATGCATAAAATGATCGAAAGGCCTATTGAAGTCCGAAGGGTAATATTTTCCGAAGTGCCAACCCTTCATGAAGGCCCAACCCACAACACGAGATCGGTTTCACGGGTAACCAACACCTCCCGTCCTGAGTCCACCGATTCAACACAGCCGAGTGGCTCGGCTTTTGACCATCCGACACTTATACCCGGTGTGACGAGTCCAGTCATACCTCGAAGATCCGAGAGACTGTCGCAACCTCCGGAAAGGTACTCTCCCGGAATTTTCTTTACCGACGCCGGCGAATCAACGTCTTACAAAGAAGCATCCGCATCTGCCAACTCAGCCACTTGGCATCTGGCGATGGAGTCAGAAATGCACTCCATTCGCGCAAAAGACTTGGGACTTGGTCGAATTACCAAAGAATCGACGTGTTGTTCCGTGTAAGTGGGTCTATCGACAAAAAGAGACGTCCGACTCAACCAACCCAAAGTACAAGCAAGGCCAAATTAGTTGTGAAGGGATTTCGACAAGAACATGGCGTCTACTTCGACGAAATCTTTTCACCAATGGTGGCCGCCGACAACTTGGAGCTGATTCAGCTAGATGTAAAAACAGCATTCCTCCACGGTGACCTACATGAGGAAATCTATATGGAACAATCGAAAGGCTTTGTGGCATCCGGCCAAGAACATCTAGTCTGTCGACTCAAGAAGAGTTTATACGGCTTAAAACAGGCACCCCGACAATGGTACAAGAAGTTCAACGACTTCATCCAGTCGGTCAGTTTCTCTAAGAGCGATAAGGACCACTGTCTCTTCACCAAAACAACTCAAGATGGGTCTCCCGTCTTCCTCATCATTTACGTGGACGACATGCTACTCTCCTGCCGACATGTCGGAGAGCTCACCGAACTCATTCGGAAATTGCAGTTGAAGTTTGCCATGAAGGATCTCGGTCCGACAAGACACATACCTCATATGAAGATTGGTCGGCATCGCGATAAACGACAACTTTTCTTTTCTCAATCCGACTACATCAGACGTGTCTTGGAACGCTTCAACATGCACTCGGCCAAGTATTCTTCGACCCCACTCCCCATTAACCTTCGACTGTCTGAGCGAGACTGCCCGACATCCGGTCGGGGGGGGGGGGGGGGGGGGGAAGATATGAAGTCGGTACCATATGCACCGGTAGTCGACTCCCTTATGTACGCGATGGTTGCGACACGACCTGATATTTCTCACGTCATAGGAGTCGTCAACAGATTCATGCACAGCCCAGGCTGATCGCACTGGAACGCAGTCAAGCATCTATTCAAATATCTAGCTGGCACCAAAGACCACGTCATTCTTTTTGGCCCGAACTCAACCTCGGGCGTAGTCGGTTACACCGACTCGGACTTCGCCGGTTGCGTGGATAGTTGGAAATCAACAACCAGATATTGTTTCAAATTCGGCAATGGAGCAATCTCGTGGAAGTCGAAACTTCAGGAGTGCACAACCACCTCAACGACCGAACCAGAATATGTAGTTGCGTCCGACGCGGCAAAAGAAGCTTTATGGCTCGGTCGGCTGGCGCACACATTTCGACAAGTCAACTTCGATTCGGCTCCAGTTGTCTACAGCGACAGTCAGGGTGTTGTTGCTTTGTCAAAAAATCCGGTTCACCACAATGCCTCCAAGCATATCGACGTTTGATATCACTTTGTTCGGGACTGCATCATTTCAGGGAAAATCGGTCTCGAGGTCCCATTAGGGATAGAGGGGCTCGAACCCTCACGGTTAAAAAACCAACGGATTTTCTTTCTACCACGATTTGTTCCGTAATCATGATATCTAATAGGTTTTACCTACTATTGGATTCGAACCAATGACTCTCGCCGTATGAAAGCGAAACTCTAACCGCTGAGTCAAGTAGGCTTTTTTTACGTGACTGCATCCCACGCTTACGTATATATATTATACTCGGCGAGGTATTTGGAAACAACTACACGTTCTATCGAGAACAAAAAAAATCATATATCTATTTTTTTTGTTCAAAGATTAGTTATATCCAATTGCCTCGAGTATCTGACTTGACAAGGATCGATCGGTATTGAGAGATAACTAGACGGAATGATTTAACCTCTCGGCTTGGAAGAAGTGAAGATGCATCATTAACCAACTCGAGTTTTTTTTTTCAATTTCTATCAGTTTGAGAAGCAAAAAAAGCAAAGGATTCGTTTTTTATTTGTATAGTCTTAGAAAACCGCTAGGGCTTTCGTAGCCTGGGAGATATATAGTCCCCCATATCCATTTCATGGATTCAAAGGGGCAAACATCCATCCATATCTAGATAGATATATCTAGATAGATACCTGATTCAAACAGAAATGTTCCATTCTGTCTCATCCCTAGTCGCAACCATGGAGATTAGATCATGCTCACCCTAAAGCTATTTGTCTATACAGTAGTTATCTTTTTTGTTTCCCTCTTCGTTTTCGGATTCTTATCAAACGACCCTGGGCGAAACCCCGGACGTAGAGATTGAATCTCTTTCTTTTTTTTTCTGAAGACATGGAAAGAGACGTTTTTCTGTCAGCGGAAGAAGCCCAGGATTGACGTCATCCCCACCTTCCTCCGGCTTATCACCGGCAGTCTGTCTAGGGTTCCAAACTTAGTAGTGGCAACTAAACACGAGGGTTGCGCTCGTTGCGGGACTTAACCCAACACCTTACGGCACGAGCTGACGACAGCCATGCACCACCTGTGTCCGCGTTCCCGAAGGCACCCCCCATCTGGGTTCTAGTTAAATCCCTAATAAATTCGAGAATATATTCAATGAAATTTTGGCCACCAGTCGGTACAGTTTCGAGATTACGGGTAGTCACGATTGGTAAAGCCAACGAAATGGAAGATGATAGCCGCACTGATCACAAATACTCTTATTCTGTTTAAGAAATTTCACATGAAGCGTATTCTCACAATTGTCACACCGAGCCCATAATCCCTTATGAGTATTGATATTAAGTTTTTTCTCCTTGTCTTTTCCATTTTCACTCGAATCCTCCGAAGTGTCTTCTGGAAAAGCTCCGATGATCAACCCACCGAATTTGCGTCTATCTTCAAACCAATCTGTTAGAGACATAAATTTATCCTCGTCTACTTTTCACCCCTAACCCAAGGAATTTTTTGTGGTGTTTAGATTACACCTATCCCCTCAACAAAATAATTGAATGGATAAATTTATGTACCATCAAAAATATTTCATTAAATATTATCTAATTGGCATAGTTCCCAGCTGGATTTTTTAAGCTGTTGACGGGTTTGATGGCCCAAGAAACTAAAAGACAGTCGGAGGATTTATTCTACAACCGATCACTTATATGTTATGAATTCGAGAGAAAATCTCCAACGTATTGTCGAACAATATGTCACAACATTTTTAATACTGATCCAGTAAATCGTTGATTCGATCTAATCAGCCTGTCCTCGCCCTGCCCTCTACTTTTGAGTTTGAATTGATGGGGGATCGAACCCCTAGATCCATGGTACAGGACCATGTGCCTTCGTCCAACGAGCGACCAATTCTATTTCCGTATATGGGGAAGGGGTACGGTAAAGATAGATTCTCTCCCGATATCCCCTGCCCATTCCACGGGTCCCGCAGGATCGCTTAGTGGTATCAAAGATTTCTGAAAATCGATTACAGGGTATCGATTGTCTCAAACTCAAATTTGATCTCTTTCCATACTTCACAAGCGGCAGCTAGTTCGGGACTCCACTTACTAGCCTCACGAATAATCTCGTTACCTTCACGAGCAAGATCACGGCCTTCGTTACGGGCTTGAACGTAGTGGAAAGAACATCATTCGATAATCTTGTTCGGGTAGATTCGATGTGGGGTAACCCAACGAGAGGCGGATTCCCTGCGGGTTCTAACGAGATTGACGAGCCTATGGATTTTTTATCAACAATCAACGATCTAGACTCAACGATTAAACCATTTTTTCCCTCGAGAATCCTTCTTTTGAGGAAGGATATCTGTGCTGCCTTAGTTTTAATACCAAGTAATTTCGATAAGCGATTAAGCTTCGAAAGACCTATAGGATTCAACTTCTCGGTGTAATAATCGATCGTATCTATCACAAATTTTTGGCGAGTAACTTCGGTAACAATCGTTTTGTAAAGAAGTAAAACATTGAGAAATCGATGAGGATACTTCTCGTTATTCCGAGTGATTTTGTTGATACTAGTACCAACACTACCCTTCACACTCATAATCAGTCGAGTTTCCGCTTGCTTCTTTCCTTCCCCCGACGAACCTTTCAACCTCACATTAGTCCGTCCCTTTGGGTAAGCTAAAGAATCTAATAATTTCTAATATGAGGGATGATTATCACAATGAAGAGCAGTCATGGATCTTTTTCTTATTCTAGGGACTTTATGATGAGTCAGTGGATCAATTTCAACAAAGAATGTTTTTTGTATTCATTTTCCTTCAAAGAGGATTGTTATTTGGTTGCTTGCAAATACGCTTCGTGTGCACCAAAGATTGATATAGTACTTCAAGCATGTAGTATTATATCATCGAAACGTATGATTGATAGAATGCGCCATTAATAGCTATTAAGGTCCTTCGATTGATACACATACATATTTGTTGTGTATATAACGAGACAATGGGAAATCCGTGGAATGAGGGATATACCCCCAACCCAATCTATTCAAACGATTGGTAGATTACAAGCATTCCGTGAATTTTCATAATATTTTTTAATACCTATACACAGGAGTATTCTAAATATTCTTCAGAATCCAAGAGCCGACGGTTGTAGGATCGTGACAAACCTCTGGGAATGCATTCGAGCCGTATGAAGGGAAACTTTCACGTACGGCTCAGAGGGGGGGAAAGCCCTAGAAGGGGCCTACCTATCCCAACCGGGAGTATGCTGGGATTTGTGAAAAGCAGCACCTCACGATGTTCATGACTAATCGGATTCCGAGTCCCATATTTTGGACGCAGGAAGCAATCCTGCTTTCCTGTTTCGACGCTTCAAACGCTAGGATTGCGGTTGCCTGCTGTCCGGTTCAACTTAGGCTTAGCCTTCGGGGATGCAGTACCGCCACTCAGCACTCACCTAGACAATACCCAAAGTGTTTCATTCCCACCCTGTCTCCCAACGAAAACAAAGAAGGGGCAGATATCGTCACGCGCGCCCTTGCTTGAGATTCAAAGTTCCCCACTTTCGCCGGGTTCTGAATCCCTTTCATGCCCAGCTTCATGCCTTTGGATGCCATTCTCCCAGCACGTGGGCACGCTGTTACCCTGTTCCCGAGGGAGAAGGACTTTCACCTTCATGGAAACTCAGTTCACTAACTCCGCCATCCGAGCGCGAATGAATGCAAAATGAGTGCACAGACGCGACGGTTGAACGTTTTTATCCAATCACTACCAACTGAGCTATATCCCCTGTGCTTGGGCCAAGTGAAGCATGCGTGAACTGATCAGATGCTTCTCCTGATTCCCCTTGGCGCAGCTGGGCCATCCTGGACTTGAACCAGAGACCTCGCCAAACCGAAGCCTCTATCTAAGAGTCAGGGGTAGACAGAATATACCTCTAAATCGAATTGATCAGGATTTGACTCTGGGAGGAATGGAGGAAGAAGCAGCCGAACTCGCCCGCTTCCTACGCGTATCGGTTGAAGGTTTATGAAATTCCGCCGAGTGGATGAAGAGGTAAATAATCAACCAAATCGGGATAGGACAGGTACTAGGGGTTTCATAATACGATTCGTAAACTAATGAAGATTAATTCGATTAGTACTCCACCTTGTGGATCCTCTCCCGAAATCGAAATGACATATGAGATCATATATTTGGATTGTTCTTCGATGGTTTCGTAGTTTTTCATATCGTTCCCTGGATAGAGCTTATCAGGCTAGTAAGCGCCTAAAGTCTCTAAGGACAAAACTTTTCAAACAAACAAAACCGTTTCCTTTGGGAGAGTCACTGCCAATCGTAGAAACTTTTACAGATAGGGATTTCCATAAAAGTAAAATTCGAATATATTGGAGTCTCCTAGAGTGTAGACTAAGCCTATTGGTTTTAAAATTTGAAAGATTTTTGCAGTTTTTTCTTGAGATGAAGCATTCTGGGTCGTCTTCGCTAGTTCAGGCTCATACCATAAAGGATTTTTTTGCAGAAGATTATCCGGATCTGTCTTCGTACCGGTCGTCGAATACTCTAAATACTCGATCACTAACCCTAGGGTTCAAAAAGAATCACAGCAAAGGTAAGAGTACGGGCGAGGAACAAAAAAGGCATGGTAGAACCCATCAACGCACGGTTTGCGTCGTTATGCTCAATGAATGGAATCAGAGAAGCTCCGATAGAGAAATGCTGTAGGGGATCAATGCTTCGTAAATCTACTTGTTCCCATAGAACACTTAAAGATTCTTGGCGATAGCGAACTGGTATAACTTCTTTTTCTTTAGTTCTCCACTCTGATACTAATAGGTTTCCGGTGGCTACTCGGTAAAAATCATCCTCGGCGGGAGATAAATCTGGTTCAAGGCTGGATTCTTCCAGCTTTGGCGAGCCTCCGGAATAACTAGTGAATTACAACTGTACTGCACAGCAATCGGTGGGTTAGTCTTTGCAGGATTAATGTTTTTCGCTGGTTGGTTTCATTACCATAAAGCTGCTCCAAAGTTAGCCTGGTTCCAGAATGTAGAATCCATGTTGAATCACCACCTAGCAGGTCTTCTGGGTTTAGGTTCTCTCGCATGGGCGGGACATCAAATACACGTTTCGCTACCGATTAACGAGTTATTAGATGCAGGAGTTGATCCCAAAGAGATACCCCTTCCTCATGAGCTTATTCTAAATCGCGATCTTTTAGCTCAAACCTTTCCTAGCTTCGCGAAGGGGTTAATACCATTCTTCACTCTCAACTGGTCGGAATACTCAGATTTGTTAACGTTCCGCGGGGGGTTAAATCCGGTGACAGGAGGATTATGGCTGACTGATACCGCGCATCACCACCTAGCAGCCGCGGATCGTCTAATAGAGATAAGCTATGGAATAGGTAGTCTCGATGACATAGATCATTTGAAGAATCGACGTGTTCGATCTGTAGCGGATCTGCTACAAGAACGATTAAAGCTAGCCCACGCGGGAAGGGCTCGTGCAGCTGCAGCCGGGTTTGAGAAAGGAATTGATCGTGATACCGAACCCGTCCTTTCAATGACTCCCCTTAATTAAAGAACAAAACGCGGGAAAATAAGAAAGTTCAAATTCTCGGAAAAAGGAAAGGATTCTCCCTCTACTGCTACTGGTAGTAAGTCCATATGCGCTTGATGAATGTACATTTCTGTCGGCGGATTCGTTACCTATTCCATTAAATCCAAGTAGATTTATATTGTCTATCCATCTATTCGGATGGGTAGACACCAACAACTTCGGAGTCTAGCTAGCTCAACGATATGGGCAACCTCAAAATGATAAATACTTTAAGTTTTTATGCAGTAATGAATGTATATGTGTCAGAAACGACGATTTCTTAGGAGCTACTTTTAGGTAGACTGTCAGAGCGGAGGCGGTTGGTTGCTATAACTCTATAACTGGAAATCTAAATTTCCGTCGAAGCGGGAGACTAGCGTCAACCCGATTTATTTGTACTTGGATTGGTTTTTCGACGCATCATAGGCAACAAATCCCCTCGTCAACTACTTTTTTTTCTAAAAGTCATTTTTTTTTTTTTAGAGACCACCCACATACCATATAATGCTGACGTCTCTCAATATTATTATTATGGCTTAATCTTCGATATTGAACTGCGCCGAAGATGAACGGGACTAAGCGGTCTGCCGAAGCTGTGGGATGTCGAAATACATCGGTAGGGGAGCGTTCCGTACTAGGTAAAAGCACCAGTGCAAGCAGGTGTGGACGAAGCGGAAGTGAGAATGTCGGCTTGAGTAACGCAAACATTGGTGAGAATCCAATGCCCAGGCTGCTGTTAGTTTCCGCTAATAGAAAGTTACCTAATTCGGTCCGATGGATTCTACCCTACGTGCGCCGAAGAAGAGCTTGATTAAACAGAATAGATAACGAAAACTTTTGTCGTTTGTGATTCGGACCGAAAAAAGGCGCTTGCGAACTCTAATCTAAAAGGTATAGGATCTTAACTTGTTACAATTTTGACTATATCTCCTCCCTTTGGATCATTTTTTTACCCCGACGGTTGAGCCATAAAATAGTTCTTTTTTTATGGGTAATTTTTTTGTATTTGGGTGCGGGGGGAATGTATGCGTCCTAAAAACCGTAATGCTTTAGACTCATAAAGAACCCGATTGGGTATGTATATAAGTAGGGTTTCACGGAGCCTCTTAAACCCGATCATGGGGAGAGTCCCACAAAGATCTCTCCTGACTAAGTAGAGAGAATCTTAAATCTATCCGAGTTTCAAATCCTAGTACTTAAACTAGGAAAAGCTGGAAGATATCCACAACCGATAATGTCGCAGATGGAATGACCAAGTGTCTTTCGGCGGATCGCTTCCGGTCCCTTCGGCACCAGATGGGCGTAATGAAAAATCGGTCCAGTTAAAGTCGGACACACAACACAGGATGGTTTCGGACAACCGACATCGGTTCTTTGAGGATCGACTTCAGCTCTTCCGACCCGACCGATTCGGTCTTCTGTCCTCAGATCTTGCCGACTCGAACTAAACCGATCCATGTATACGCCCATTACGGGGGAGTGTCGAATACGAGTGTATAATGGCCGTATTCACAATATCCCTTTGGACAACCCAAGTTTGAGTTATTTCTGTAAATAGCATAAAGGGCAGTTGCCCTAGGATAGTCACCATATAAAGTGACTATGTAACCTTTAGTGTGGTGTGGTCATTCTTGTAATTGTTGCTATTAAGAAATAAAACGTTTTCTTTGTGCCAATCTCGCTCTTTCTCTCTCTCTCTCTCTCTCTCTCTCTCTCTCTCTCTCTCTCTCTCTCTCTCTCTCTCTCTCTCTCTCTGTATCTTGTTCATTCTCATACACAGGTCCTTCAACATCACAGGTGTTGTTTGTTCTTCCGCACTGACGACCTTGTCCCAAACAGCCCTACCGCTTCTTGAAGATCATACCTTTTTTCCCCTACTATCTAGTTTAACGAGGTCGTCGACGACGTTTTCATTCTCGTTGATCACACATACAACCCAAACCACGACCGCACGAACTTCCTCTTTCAGTTGTATTGGTTGTTGGGGCATGCATGGCACACGATCGCCCAGTCTCCCTCATCGATCTTTCTTGGTCGTAGTTAATGCATATTGTGAAATCTCCCCTTGGTAGGACATTGCCACCTACGATGTGATCGTCTCTTCTTTGTGCGTTAACAACTTTAGACCGTACATGAGCTTTGTTAGCATGAACCCTTTCAATGAGTTGTGGGTGGTCCTATCGACCCACAAGGAGTACACTCTCCAACCCTACATTCACAAGCTCGACAATAGGCTTGTTTATGGGACCGTGCCCAACCTCTATCTTCCCATTGGCTTATGGGCTATAAGCAATCGCAAGGGAGAGCTCAACTCCTAGTTGCTCGAAGAGCTATGTGCCTTCATTGGCATTGAACTCTCACATGCTTGGCACTACATTCTCCACACACCCGTATAGGCATATGACATTTTGAAGACATGACTCGCATGTTGTTGTCGTAGTACAAGGAAACCATTCAACGACCAAGCAAGGCCCATTAACTATTATCGATAACAAGAACAAGTTATAATACAACAAATTATGAGAGAACGTTGGTATTCCGCATTGACTACTTCCCATTATGATATGTTGTGGTGTAACCCATGTTAAGCATCAGATTAGTGCGATGGGTGCGAATGCTGTACGAATTGGGATTGACAGTATTCCACGTGCCTCAAATGTTGCATACAGACATCGGAGAATTTGTGCAGGGTGGGTCGAAATGATGGAAGTGGGAATCCGTATGACATACGCTCAGGTAACATGAAGCTTTTTGTTCTAGACCGATGGTTGATTCTTTGATGCTTCTAAGAACACGGCCCAAAGTTCATTATATGCTTTTTTATTCAACCATTGTCCATGCGAAGGAAGTCTTGTGCAACAAAGTGCCAGGATGTGCCATCGCAAGTGAATTTGCCCAAGGAATGAAGACCAAGCGTGGACATTTTGTTGGTGTTGTGGCTTGGAGGATAACTGTAAACTTCCTTGGACAGAGGAGTCATTCAGTCGAGACATTGAAGGCACATTTCTCCGCATTGGAGGGAGCCATGCATTCGACAGATTTTCCCTAACGCAACTCCACATGCGTAAACTATTTGTCGACCACGTGGAAACACCATGAAATAGTTGAGAAAAAGTTTCATAATTTGTAGGCACGACACCCATGTCGACGTCTCCAAGCACATTAATAATGCATTTAAAGTACAACGGCGCCTTTGTCAAGTCTCGGGTGGTTTTTGGAACATCCACACTTTCATCTTGGCTTGCTCATCCTCCGCATTCTTCTTTCGTTTCTGTCGTCTCGGTAGCTATATACATAGAGGAACCAACACAACAGGAAGGGGCTAAACGGAGACAAACCCACCGAGGCATGGTGGTGGATCATGTAGAGGAGTTATGGGATCATGGTGCAAGGGATGGTTCGTGGTGGTGACTAGTGGTAGTGCGTGTGTAATGGGCCATGGCGAGTAAATAGATACAAAAAAGAGCAGAAATGGAAAAGTGTGGAGTGTGTGTGTCTGTGTCTGTGTTTGTCCCACATAGAGAGGACGGGGAGGAAGGGAGGTATAAACTGAGTGGTTTGAGCAACAGAAGAACATACTTACCTGGGCGGGGTCTATCGGTGATCAGCAAGGCCGATGGCTTGGGGCCGGCGCCTCCATTGCACTGCCGGAGGGGCTGTTTGCCCTAGCATCTCCCCAATGTGGGAGAGTGCACGTCATAATTTGTAGCAGCGGGGGCTCGCGTTCGCGCGGCCCCTTTCTCAATCAATCAAATCAAATTCTGAATGTCCGATTGTAAATTGGATGTAAATTAGCTACGTAATGTGTAAATGACATGGGGTTATATATAATTTAGATGTAATGTGATGCAAATAACAGAAGATGTGACCGGGTAGAGAGAGTACATGTATGTGATGTAAATAGCACAGATGGGGTGGAATGGTCATGGATATGTATATATACAGAAGAGATAAACAAACAATAGGGGGGGGACATGGAGGGGGACATGGAGTAAAAAGAGTGGAGGCAAATATATATATATAATAGAGACAGACAGATACAGAATCATGGATTGGATATGGAGGCATATAAATATATCTATAGATCAGTCGGGTAGGAAGCATCACATGGCATGCCTATACACTACTGGACATGCTATAGATGCCGCCAAATTCTTACCATTATACGGGTGCGGAAAATCACTGGTATACATACCCCAACCAATAGGTGTAAAGAGAATGTAGTAGGCAAACGGGAAGTTATCTACCAGCTAGGCCTGCCTACACTGGGTATTACCCATTCATTTCTTGTTTAGGTTCAGGTCCACCTTCGTGGCCCCAATCAGAGAAGAAAGAGCGTCCCGTTGTCAAGTCTTTGCCGTGTGAATGCAACGGACTTGGTCAGATCTATGTATTATCTATTATGTGCCCTTCCCAGCTAAACACCGTACCTTCCATGTCTATGTCTATACATCTTCAACCTATTGTTCGGATCCCGCGCATCAGTTTGGCTTCCACACAGATACATATTCCGTCCACATTCATCTGGTACCCCAAACGATTAGGAAGGTTCAATTAACTTCTCTTACGGCTTATGAGGAATTCGGAAACCCACTCGCACTATTTATTTAATCATCATTTATCCTGAAAGGAAGAACTTTTTGGTCATGATTGTAGTGGGGGGCGCGCCTGTATGACCTTGGCGTCAGTGCAATACCAAGGCGACGCACGCAGCTCCCAGAGACAGCAAGCTGCCTCGAACGGGTACTGCCCCCATGAAAAAAATTAGGTTAATATCATGTGACCTTATAGGCCACGTATCAGATATTAAACTGATAAGAACAGATACTACACTTGATCTTAGCCAAAAGGCCGAGAAAGGTATGATTTCTTCTGTGCTTCTACTTCCATACTTATAGGATACACCAAAAAGTGGCTTTGTATGTGGGATATATATATATATATATTGTCTCAAACTAGTACATTGACCTTACTTCCCCTCTTCGAACACGAGACAACAACAACAATTATAGTACCATACAACCCACTAACCTTTCCGCAAGCTTTTACACTCCAAAGCTCATGTCATGCTTCGTCCATGACGTCACCACTTATCTCCACACTAAAGTGCCTTGATCTGTTTTCAACATGTGGCATATCACATTTTTGCCTCCCAACTCAAGAATGGAGTGAATCATAAGTAAATTATTTATGTTGCAAGACCACTAGAGGGACAATCAACGAATCATGCCAACTGTGGTAAGGGATGTACTAAACAATTTGTAGAGAATCTTGGTTTTATGTGAACCCATTTAAATTCCACATTTCGGTTAAACATGTGTCGATACTCCTTTATCCTCATTAATATTCTAAAGCTCAAATCTTAATTTTTTGCAGTTAACCTCTTTGCATGAGAGAGTGGGTGGCTTCACAAAGTGGTTAAATTGATAGAGATGGTTGTTTTTGAATGATTTTGTGCATGTATGTATCAATTAAGTCATTAATTAAATGTGTATGCTACCTAGGTTAAGTCTCGGTGCCAATAACATCTTATAATTTAATTGTGTTACAAGTGAATATTTTTAGGTGAGACAACTTTTCTACGAGTGAACTAGTCTATCCGTCAATGAGCTCAAGGGTGATTGACACTCTCTTGCCCAAATCGTCATACAAAGGGCATTAATCTACCCAAGCCTCAAAGTGATGAACCAATGAGGTAGATACTTCCTACCATAAATAGTAAAAAAGAAACTTCAAATTTGGCACCATTTCTTTGTGGACTCAATAAGAAGCATTCACTTGTTTATCAATGGACATGCCCTAATTAGAATAGCCCTACATTTGATTATTGTATGTCTTCTTCTCCAAACAATTTAATTAAAGGCATTGTGTTTATGCTCATCAAACCTAATTACTTGACGCTTCACAAAATGACAATTGTGTAATGATCAAGACCGTTGCGGTGCCAAAAAAGCAAGGTTGATGTTGTGGACTTAACTACCAAATGGAAATGAAAGGAGGCTAGATAGAAAGGAAGAAAGCATTGAAACCTGAGAGAAGTTGATTGATGACAAGTTTTGATTATATTTAAGTACATTCGTGTTGATTCTATTTAAGTACTTTCATTTATCTCTCATTTACATTTGTAACGATAAGGTCTTCCCCCTAAGGTTTACAAGTTCTCCACCTTGTCATTCCTACTAATCAATGGTTGGTTCAATGTTGGTATTGCAGATAGTATCCAAATAAGGTGTCACTATTTAAATGATAAGGTTTGTGAAGAAAACCCTTTTTAATAGATGTTTCATGAGGATACTCGCTGCTAAACTTAAATGAGGAGATGAGACTCCATTACTATGCACTCCAAATATTCCCACAACAATTAGAGCCTCGAACAAAGTTCTATGGGTTTTATCGATGCATGTGAAGTAGCAATCGGAAGCATGTTCATGTAACTTTTTTGCTTTGAAGTGGTACTTAGGCAAAAGTTGTCCTAAGTGAAGCCAATGTTTCAATTCATTAAATTGACTAAGGACATTACAACACCATATAAAAAATGGAATAATGCGTGTGTAATGGGCCATGGCAAATAAATAGATACAAAAAAGAGCAGAAATGGAAAAGTGTAGAGTGTGTGTCTGTGTTTGTCCCACATAGAATCCGAGGAAGGGAGGTATAAATGGAGTGGTTTGAGCATCAACTGAACATACTTACCTAGGCGGGGTCTATCGGTGATAAGCAAGGTCGATGGCTTAGGGCTGGCGCCTCCATTGTATTGCCGAAAGGGGTTGTTTGCCCTAGCATCTCCCCAATGTGGGAGAGTGCACACCATAATTTGTGGCAGCAGGTGCTCGCGTTCGCGCGGCCCCCTTCCCAATCAAACTTCAAGTCAAACTAACTATAATGGTAATGGATGTATCATGTATATATAATAGAGAGAGCATCATGGAATTGTAAATGGATGTATATATAATCAATATCCAATTCCCAACGGAAATCTTTGGTTGGGGCAGATGTTGGGTTATCTGATTGTCATGGAGAAATGAATGTATATATAATAGCGAGAGAATCATAAAATTGTAAATGGAGTCATATATACAAATAGTCTGGGTGGGAGGAATCACATTCAATGTCTATACACCCACAATCACTCCTAACATGCTAGACGCCACCGAATTCTTACCATGATACGAGTGCAAAGAATCAAGGGTATACATACCCCAACCAATAGGAAGTGTAACAAGAATCGTAGGCAAACAGGCAGTTATCTACCAGTCCTACACTACCCATTGCTTGAGAATTGTGGGTAACCAGCCAAATCGGGAGTTATCTACAAAGCCTACACTACCCATCGCTTGTTTATGTCGTGCGTTGGGTTTGCTAGTCTTTCGTGCTAAAATACTAGTGGATTTTGTAGACATATCCATTACTGATAACATTTTTAATGCGGAAAGAGTCACTCGAACTTTAAGACACTTTTATATAGTCTCTATTAATGCCCTAAAAAGTAATGGAAAGAAATGTATGCCTTCAATTAAGTTCTCACCTAGGTCCTAAACCTATCTAGGACGTTACTTTTATGTGTATCACCTTTTGTAGCACACCGTAAAATGGAAATCTTTCTTTTTTCTCTTCCATAAATTTGGAAATTTTGGATAGTTATTGCTATACTTCTCAAAACCATTGAGACCATAGTAACAAGATTAGCAATCGGCAATGGTTCGGTTCGAGAGGTTCAAACTAAAATCATTTAAAACAGAATCATTTAAAAACATTGAAACTTAAACCATACACGAAGCATGAAACCATTTCAAACTGGATCGTTACAAAATATCCAAACTCAAACAAAATTGTTTTAGAGATTTCAAACCATTAAATTGTTAAGACTGTGGTTTCATGATTCAATTTTGGTTTTTAAGTCAAATCAAAATTAAAAACAAATTCAACACTTAAAATTTAAATTTTTTAATATTTTAAAGATATTTTCCTAAAATGTCAAATTTTGGTTTAAAAATGAAATTTTGTTCGAAAAAGTATTAAAAAGAATAAAAAGAACCACGTGAAAACCCTAGACCATTAAGCTAATAAAGACTCAAACCAAACTGAATTGAAACTAAACCATTGACAAAAACTTAAACTTGAACGGAACCGTTAAAACCATTAAGTTATTAAGTTGTTGTTTCGTGATTCGGGTCGGCTCAAACCAAACCATCGTCGATTGCGGAACATGATATAAAAACTCAAATGCAGTCACAACCATATGATGTTTTGGAATTCCATACTCAATGTAGACGGAATCTTAAGTATAGCTATAAGGAAATGGAGCATAAATTTTTTTAACCTTAGAAAATATATTATGTGCATCACTTTGCGATTTCAAAGTCTTCATTAATGGTTTGTACACATTGCATACCCTTGTAATAGCACCATGATGACTAAGTCATCATCATGTCTTCACAATCCCAGGAACAAATGTGTGTATGTTAATGCATCTTGAATTGTAGCCAATTCACCCTAGCACATTGAGCTCCTAGAGAAATGTGTAGGCACTTGATTCACGAGGGCATCTAATATTTCAATGTTCTTTGAAGCTTATTGCACACAAAAGTTTTTCAATTTGCATAATAATGCCCGGAAGGCATAGACTTAGAGCATCATCTTTCTAACATCCAAATTCCATGTTTTTAATAATGTCAAAATGCTTAATGTATTTGTTGTACCATCCTCCACTTCAAGTAGTTCAATAAAGGATTGAGATCTTGGTTACATTTACCATAAGCCAAAACCAATGACATTTCCTTAACTTATCATAAATTTCAGCTTCAAGAGCCTTGATAATGTGGACTCTGGAGGATAAAGCTTGCACAAGCCCTATTATCTATGCAGAAGGCCTTCCACATCACATTCTTTTAATAATCTTAAGAGGCTTTCGAGTTTCCTGAATGGTAGATCCTCTTTTGCCATACAATATGCACCTTTAAACAACTTTTCAATTACTAAATATACATTGGCATTTTTCTTTGAAGCATATATTTTAAGACCATTTTTGTCTCGTTAGCAACAAAATAGCATCTTGATGAGGGTGCCAATCCAAGATGTTGTATCATGGACTATTGTATATGTTTAGAATGTGCTTTATATTATAACACTCGAATGCTTTGAAGAGATGCAATAGGTTGGTAAAAGGAAAACAATGTGATTCTAAGGAACTTACCGAGGAAAATATCATAGTTGAAGCAGTCAAATGATGAAGCCAAGGTACATTTGAAGTGTCACATGCAACAGGCAATTGTTGAGTTTCAAGTCTTGAGTCGTAAAGCACAAGCATTCAATGAGCAATGAGGAATGAGTAGAAGGAAATATCGATACATAGGTAATGGTGAGCATTGTTGTGAGTAGTGAGCAAAAGAGGGAGAAAAAAGAGAAAAGAGTTAAGCAAGGAAATATAAAAAATTGTTTTTTTTACCTTTTTCTTAACTAGATAAATAGCT
This sequence comes from Azolla caroliniana, assembly GCF_043228905.1. Classification (NCBI taxonomy): domain Eukaryota; kingdom Viridiplantae; phylum Streptophyta; class Polypodiopsida; order Salviniales; family Salviniaceae; genus Azolla; species Azolla caroliniana. The sequence goes on along the minus strand of NW_028230452.1, from coordinate 1,928,866 downwards.
AATTCAAAAAATATGAATAGGCTAGATTCCGTTTTTTGGAAAAGTATGGCCAAAATCACTTCCGGTTATCCCCCACATTGGCTAGCAAAAGTCCCGACCTAACTCAAACAATTACACTATTTATGGGACTTTACCCAACACTACTCTTAACCCACTAGCTAATACACACATATGCTAGGATTAAGACCATCAACAAACTTAACCATCTAAAAAACCAAATGCAAGCCCAATAGGATAAACGATCAAAAGCAACATACACCTTTCCTCACACCATTAATAAAGTTAACCATTAGGCCGTTGACTTTTATTCAATTTTTTATTTACACATTCGGTTAAGTGCACACTTTTTCCTTGAGATTAAAGTGTGTAGTTAGGGTTTTTTACCTAAAACAAAAAAATCCCCCTAAATGTTTTTCTCTACACATTTTCAGAAATCACAGCCCAAATCCATTCTAATCACTCCATGATTATGATCAGGCCCACGTTGCTACTGTAATCATTCCCACGTTGTTGCTCCCCACGTTGATGCGTACATTGCTGCAGTTGCATATGTGAAGGTTTTTAATGTACTATGTATAAAGCATGTTTTCTAAAAATATGCATAATTATAGCAAAGATTTCTATAAAGCATGTTTTCTGAAATATGCATAATTATAGCAGAAAATTGTGAATATTTGGAAAACATTGTGAAGGTTAAAAAGAAGAAGAAGTGATTTGCAACATAATTTTACGAGTGTTTTTAGAAAAAATTGTGGAGGTTTCTATTAAAAATTTATTTGTATTACAAATTTGTGAAGTTTTTTTATAAACATTTGTGAATCTTTCTATTAAAGCATTGATTTGTAACAAAAATTAAAAAATGTAATAGTAATTTCCAAACATTGTAATTGTAAATTGACTAAATTGTAGTTTCTTTTCAAAGATTAATTTGTAAAATTTTGTCAATGCTTTTTTGTAGAAATCATCTGATTTATATGTAAATTTGCTTCTCTTACGTAAGAAATCATGATTTTTTTATGCTGATCGGGCTTTTAAATGAAATTAGCTCCTCTAACATAAGAAATCGTGAATTCTTTGATGATTATCGAGCTTTTTACATGAAATTAGCTCCTCTAACATAATAAATCATGATTTTTTTATGATTATTAGGCTTTCTACATGAAATTAGTTCCTCTAACTTAAGAAATCATGATTTTTTTTTATGATTATCAGCCTTTTTACATGACATTAGCTCCTCTAACATAAGAAATTGTGAATCTTTTTTATGAGGATCGGGCTATTTACATGAAATAAGCTCCTCTAACATATAAAATCAGGATTTTCTTTTATGATAATCAGGATTTTTACATGAAATTATATCCTCTAACATAAGAAATCATGAATCTTTTTTATGATGATCGGGTGTTTACATGAAATTAGCTCCTCTAATAGAAGAAATCAACCTTCTAATAAAGCATTTTGCTTGTTGTGCATCAATTGGCTCCCCGAAATCAACCTTCTAATATGGAATTTTGCTTGTGCATCTAATTGGATTGCACTTATTGTAATATGGAATTTTGCTTGTGCATCTAATTGGATTGCACTTATTTCTCAGGTTTTTTTTCCTAGTGCTTTGGCATTCCTAATGAATGGAGAGCTAGAAATAGTTTTTGAATGTTTGGAACATAGTTTCAGTTTTGTTTGATTTAACTTTGTCATGAAAAAATGTAATTTTCTTGATCTAGGTTTTGACCTTTACAAAAAGGCCCACTTAATAGAATAGCACACTTAAGTGGCCACGCACTTAACCGAATAGTTACTGTACTTATTTACGGTTTTTTTTATGTTTGTCCCTTATAAGGAGATGGTACGAAGAACAAAAAAGCCAAGTGCAAGCCCAACAGGATAAGCTATTAGAAATGCCCAGGTTGATACGAACTCATTGAAGCAAATCAAGATCGATTGTTGGCTTTGCCTGGCTGTGCTGCCCATATCACTACTCGCATTGCTGCTTGTGTTGCAGGAGGTGGAAAGAGGGTAGCCACACAGCCCCGGGTTGTTCTCAAAGCTGGCAGACGTGTACCTGGTATTGAAGTTGTTCCGTGTGGGAATGGCTCCTTCCAGTTGGTTGTGGGCCAGGTTTAGAATACCGAGGTTTAGAGACGTGAGATCTTGTGGGATGCCACCGCTGAGCTGGTTGTAGGACAGGTCCAACTCCTCCAATTGCATCAACCTGCCGAATGTAGCCGCAGGTATAGTGCCCCTGATTCGGTTGTGCGACAGGTTGGCTCCTGTCAGACCTTGCAGCTCCCCGAAGCTCTCCGGAATTTCGCCTCCCAGATCGTTCATGGACACATCAAAGTAGATACGGGTACTCAGAACATACTTGAGAATGTAGACAGTGTTCTTCAGCGTGACAGGCACATCCTCGTAGAGGGTGCTCTGGTTACTGTTTGCGGTTTGATTGAGCTTGAAGTAGGAAAGGTGCGTGAGAGACGCAGGGAAGCGACCGCTGAAGCGATTGTTAGAGAGGTCCAGTGCCTGCAGTCTGGGAAGCTTCCAAACCCAACCGGGGATATCTCCGCTTAGCTGGTTGTAGCTCACCGAGAGCACCCTGAGATTGGATAAACCAGTTATGTCAGCAGTAGTAGTATTGCCTAAGGATCCGTTCAGATATTTGTTCCCCTGCACATCGAAGATGACCAGTGCCTTACTTTCTATTAACCCAGCAGGAAGGCCCCCTTCTAAAGAATTTCCATAGGCACCGAAAGTCTGGAGGTCGCGCATCTTGGACAGGTCCAAGCTCTCTATCTTCCCACTCAAATTGTTTTGAGAGAGCCGTAAAGTCTGAAGATCCCTCAGGTTATGTAAAACGTCAAGAGGGACGATCCCTTACAGGTTGTTTGTGGAGAGGTCTAATACCTGCAGCTTTGTCAATTCCCCGATTTCTAGAGGAATGTGTCCAGAAAGCTCATTGTTATTTAATGTTAAGCTCTCTGTCTTTAATAGGCGGCCGAGAGATGGAGGAATGCTTCCTGTGAGGTTGTTGCGTCCAAGATCTAGGCTTGTGAGACCTGCCAAGCTCCCCAAGCACGCTGGTATACTGCCATTAAAGCTGTTGAGACTCAAACCTAGCGCTTGCAGGCTTGTGATGCTGCAAAAGGAGGAAGATATGGATCCCTCCAGAGCATTGCCCATCGAGATCGAGAGTAGTGAGTGTGCTGTATTGTGCCAGGCCTTGGAGGAGTTGTTCTGGGATTGTTCCATTCAGATCATTAAAAGCGAAATTGAGTAGTTCCAGGTTGGGAAGCTGACCCAACTGTGGTGGGATTGATCCTGTTAACTGGTTATACCTGAGGTTCATATGTTTTAGTTGTGGAAAATTCCAGTCGAACTCAGGGGGAAAGGTGGTGTCCAACCCGCAATAAGAAAAATCCAAGTATAAAAGCTGTGTTAAATTCTGCAATGCCTTCGTAGGAAATCAGCCAGCAAGGTGGCTGAGATCCCATGCCAGCGTTTGCAAGTTTGCCATTCTACTGAAACACTCAGGTATGCTCCCTATAAGACCCTGGGATAATACGGGGTATCCTGATGGAAGGTAGTTGAAGAGCTCAGATTGGGACATCCACCCCACATCGAACCATTCCATTTGGGTACAGTTGCAAAGCGCAACGGGAACTGGACCCTCGAGGTTGGCCGTAAAGAGAGAGAGTTTCTGGAGGTTTATGAGCATTCCCAGCTCACTGGGGATTGAGCCCCTGAGAGGGTTGAAACCTAGCCCAAGCTGGATGAGTTGTGAGCAGCTACCGAGTGTGGCTGGTATCTTCCCTGTCAGGTTGTTGCTCTGGAGGTACAAGGTCTGTAGCTGGGTGAGGTTGCCGAGTGTAGACGGGATGGGGCCTTCCAGGCTTGTGTGAGAGAGATCCAGATGCTGCAGAGAGGTACGGGTGCAAGAAGCGGGGTCGTGGGTGATGGCATCCTTAATTTTCATGAGAGGTTGTGCTTGTGCTACCGCCTTGTCATCGGAGGAGAAGGTGGGAGAGGGAGCGGGAGTCACAGCCACAGCCAGAACCTCCGCAGGCATTGCGGAACGTATGATGAGAATAAGGATTGAGAGAAGAGGGAGAGTGCATGGGAGGGGGTCAGCATCTCGTGATCGGAATATGAAGGATGGTGGAAACCAACCGAGGAGGAGTGTTGGATAAGAGGATGGAGGAGGGGAAGTGAGTGAGTGAAAGAGCTGGAAATTTTGGAGTAGAGGAAACCAAAACAGCAACTAACGTAATTAATACGCTTGACGATGGGAAGGAGGGGAGTGATAAAGAACGATGGATGATGGCTTAGAGTAGTTGATTATGTCAACAAAGAAGGAGTCAATCATCTACTGAGTAACTTTCGACCCGGACCCATGATATGACAACCTAATAAAAGGTTTGCGTGAGTTTCATGGTCTAACTTATTGTATATTGCATCCGTTCAATATGGTTGTAAAACTAAAATGAGCCTTGATATAACAATCTAATAAAAGGTTTGCGCAAGTTTCATGGTCTAACTTATTGAAGTTGGTCTTCCGCAAGTTGTTCCATCTTGATAATTTGACAATCTAGAATACAATCATTGTGAATGTCATATAATATGAATTCCCAAGCATTTGTTGAAACTCTCAATAATTCACTACAACAAACAAGCCACATAGCGATATGCCGTGTTTTCCTAAAAGGATTGCTAAACGACACAAAGAACATGCAACACTTAGTGAAACTTGCTAAAATTTAATGATTTTACTTGCTGGAAAGCATCATGCTATAGTATAAACTAAGCAAAAGTTCTTCACTTGAGCACTCCCTGCTTCCCAATAGGGATCGGCAACGGCTCGGCTCAAGCCTAAACTGTTGGGCTTAGCCGACTTAAAGCGGCTTAGCAGCTCGGCTCGGTTTAGGCTTGAAGTTGCCTTAACGGTTTGAGGTCGGCTTGGCTTGAGCCTCGCCAAACCAGCTTAAGTTGTTTATAAACTTTAGAGAGAGGGGGAGAGAGAGGGAGGGAGACAATAGACAAGGGAAAGAGAGAGTGTGTGAGTGAGGGAGACTAAACAGACGATGGGAGAGAGAGAGAGTGAGGGAGGGAGAACTACACAGACGAGGAGAGAGAGAGAGAGAGTCGAGACCACAGACATGAGAGAGAGAGTGGGAGGGAGAGCTTGTACAATGTATACTATATAGTATATAGTGGATCATCTGAGAGAGAGAGGGAGGTAGGGAGAGAGAGAGAGAAAGAGAGAGGGAGGTTTCCAAGCCGTTTACTAAACTGGTTCAGCCTAAACCAGTTAATGAACCGGTTCGGTTTGGTTCAGCTCAAGTTTGAGATCTCGTAAACAGTTTAGGCTTAGCCGGTTTGGCTTGGATCAGGCCAAACCGGCTAAGCCTAAGCCGAACTGTTGCTGATCCCTACTTCCCAATGCCACAATCTACACATACACACACACACACACAAAGCATATATACACATATATACATACATACAATCAATCATACACACATATATATACATTAATACAATTATACACACATACATTAATACAAACATTTATACATATGCATATTCATTAAATCATACACATATATATACATATTCATACAATCAATTATACATACAAACATTCATTCATACACACGCAAACATACATCAAGTGTTCCATGTTAACACAAATATATTAAATCGTACTCGTACACATACATATATGCATTCATTCATACATTTATCCACATTCATAAAACAATACACACATCCATTCAATCATACTCATACGTACATATATACATAATACAACTATAGGACACATGCTCATTCAAACAACCATTGATACACATTCATACATATATTCATTCATTCATACATACAACCATTCGTTCAACACACACACATACATCCACACAAATACAACTATTCATTTGCATACATACATGCTAACGGACTTACTGATATATTTTTTAGCAAATATTATAGATCAAACTAATGATGAGCAAAGAAACAAGAGACGAAGTAGACGAATAGATTGAGAGATCTTAACCATATTGGCCACCACTGAATATTATACGTTGAACATTGAAATACCAGATCGGACGCAGTGAACTTAACATCTTTCTAAACAATCAAACATCGTGTCCATTCCTTGGCATAATGTTAGGTGGTTATTCTTTTATGGCTTCCTTGGCAGGGGGTGGGAATGTACACGTGTGGTGTGGCAAAGGTAAACATGGGTGTAACAGGAGTAGATATATGTGATCTGAATAACAAATAGATGGGGTAGAGGATTCATGGATGTATACAGACTGTAGAGAGAAACGATAGGGACATGGATAAGGCTATATATATAATAATATAATAATATATATATATATATATATATATATATATATATATAGAGAGAGAGAGAGAGAGAGAGAGAGAGAGAGAGTCATGGATTGTATATGTAGGCACATTATGTAGGTCAGTCGGGTAGGAAATATCCCGTGGCGTATCTATACATACACCTCGACATGCTAGATGTGGCCAAATTCTTACAATGAGAATCATGGGTATATATACCCCAACCAATGTGTGTATGTGGGTACCTAGGGCAGTTATCTACAACCCTACACTACCCATTGCTTCTTCAGGTAACAGGTCGTGTATTATTTACACTTGCGTGTTGGGTCCACATTAGTGGCCTAACCAGAGCATAGAGATGTATCTCTGTATCTATAATATATATATACAGTATTTCCCATGTGTACGTCGCCTCCAACGTAACCTGTTCCTGCGCAGATCCCTCGACTCAATAATTCTACTTTCCCATGTGTTGGCTTCCACTCATATATTCGTCCACATTCATCAACTGATCCCCCGGTGAATTACAAATTTCCAAGTTTAAACAATTCGTATTGTACTTTATATAGAAGAAATTTGGGGACTCTAAATTATTGCTCCTTCTTGAAGAAAACTTTCGTTAATTGTAGCAAGAATTCCAGATCTTGATCAATGTGAGATGTGGGATTGCGGTAGCAGCCTATATGATGCATACGAGATCGTTTCTTTTTGTTGGGGCCTGTCCACTCAAGTGGAGCCCACAATGTTAAGTCGGCTAAACGCCGAATACAACTTAAAACTAATTAGTTACATTTAAATAAATAAATAAATAAATATATATATGTATGTATGTATGTTTCCTCTCTTTCTTTTTTGTATGTTTTTGGGCGTGTGTCTTTTTTGTTTTGTTTTGTTCAGGTGTGAAAACAGATTCGAAAAAGGACGTTGCCCTACAAGGCTGAGGGAAGAGGGGCAGACGCAAAAAACGGGGACAACGAAAGAGAGTGCAGAAAAAAAAACAGAGAATATACAAGTGTGATACAATCTGATTTTGTGAGTGAAAAACAGAGAGTAAAAACAGAAAACTGAGAGGGAAGTCTTCGAGAAAGACAGAGAAAGATAGAGAAAAACGAAGTGCATAAGAAAACATATCTAAGAGGCTGAAAACAGAGATTCGACAAAAAGAGGTGTGTAAGAAGACACAAGAAATCAGAAGTGAACAAGTGAACAAGTGTGAAGGGCTCGAGAACAAGGTGATCGAGAACGAGAAATCGTTGCAAGTGTAAAGACGGAGATCTAGTGAGGTGCTGTTTGGACCACAACAACTCTTCCGTTTACTCGTAACAGGTTTACTTGTTTGTGTTTCTTTTGGGTTTTTCTTTTGGTTGTTTATCTTATTTGGTAGGGTGAACATTGTATCCAAGGCGGTAGCCTTGAAATATAAGTGCATATCTCTAGAGTAAACTCTTGAGGCTATATACGCCTTGTACACTCAGAAATTAGTGAATTTGTTTTGGAACCTAAGGTTCCCGTGGTTTTTCCCAATTTTTGGGTTTTGCACGTTAAAATTTGGTGTACTCTCTTTTTGTGTTGTGGTGTTGTTTATTTTGATTCTTGAGTTGGTATTACGAATCATCCCGATTCTGCTCCATATCCCCATCACTTTCAGCAATCGGATCAAACGCAGCGCAAACTATTGGTGGCTCGACATCTTCAGTGACCATGACCACACAGATAATCATCATCATCATCACAAGCAATCTATGATCCCTACCATTACATATATATATAAGGAGTAAAGAATGGAGGCAAATATATATATATATATATATATATACAGAATCATGGATTGGACATGGAGGCATAAATATATCTATAGATCAGTCGGGTAGGAAGCATCACATGGCATGTCTATACACTCCTGGACATGCTAGATGCCGCCAAATTCGTACCATGATACGGGTGCAGAAAATCACGGGTATACATACCCCAACCAATAGGTGTAAAGAGAATGTAGGCAAACGGGCAGTTATCTACCAGCTAGGCCCTTCCCAGCGAAACACCGGTATGTATATATATCTATTATGGGCCCTTCCCAGCGAATCACCGTATTTCCCATGTCTATGTCCCGCGGCTCAGTAATTTTACTCCCCCATGTTTGGATTCCACACAGATACATATATCCATCCCGCCCACATTAATCATCCGATACCCCAAACGACTAGAAAGGTTCAATTAACTTATCTTACAGAAGATAAGGAATTCGGAGACACTCTCGGAATATTTTGTTATTCATCATTTATCCTTCCAGGAAGAACATTTTGGTCATGATTGTAGGGCGCGCCTTTATGACCTCGGCGCTAGTGCAATACCAAGGCGACGCACGCAGCTCCCAGAGACAGCAAGCTGCCTCACACGGGTGCTGGCCCCATGAAACAAACTAGGTTAATATCATGTGGCCTTATAGACCACGTATCAGATATTAAACTGATAAGAACAAATACTACACTTGATCTTAGCCAAAAGGCCGAGAAAGGTATGCCTTCTTCTGTGCTTCTACTTCCATACTTATAGGCTGAGCTTGAGCAGGATTCCCTATGTGGGATATCTTCCCCCCTCTTATCTACAGTTACGTATGTTAACCTTTTCTCTTCCCACACACCAAATAACAATACCATGTATAATAACAACCTTCATGAAAGCTTAGTTGCTTCTCATGCACCTCACTCTATATATAATCCACATTACAAAGCTCAATGTCGCCTTGCTTCGTCAATGCTTCCCCAACTCACTCCATCTCGAATCCACATGCACCTATCTGTACGTACGCCTACATAACCCCAAATCGCTTCCTCTTATCCTTGAGCTAAGTTCTTGACTATCGTTGGCTTGCAAGGGACTCGTACAATAGTGGTGACCATGTTGGTCTCATTCCCTCCCATATAGAATCTTCAGCATCTTGGTGTTGAGGAAGTTTCCTACCTCCTCTTCTTTAGCTTCTCCCCTATTCGAACTAACTGAGAAAGTTCGCACTCACATTCTTTCTTTGTTTTGTGTTCATTTATCGAATGTTGAGCATCTTGGTTTCGAGGAATGGATGTATTCAAGATGCACATGTACATGTACAGGTAAAACTTGCCCATCCGTGTGCTCATACTTGATGACAACGTTGGGCTCGACTTTTTGAACATCCCTTTAACATGTCGTGCATTGTCCTCCATCTTAATACAAAGCATGTCTCGACCAATACGAGTGCACGCAAAATAAAGGCGGATTGACATCTACTTCACCTTCCACCAATAAAGTAGATACATATTCTCCCCAAGAACTCGAGAGGCAACAACACACGAGCTGGGACTTCGACCCCATTTGTCGATGTCTTACACCACAACTACGTTTATATAGCACGTAAGTGCATCACAACCTAACATAAAGCGTTCATTAGACGACATGACCCTTGTATGCAATTGATAGTATCTCTAGGCCGTCTTGAGCTAGCATGCTATTCGGATCATTACGCATGCATAGGGACGTGGCACACAACCCTTTTAAATCTTTGTGTTGCGGTTAATCCAACCCAAGTCAAAACCAATTTGGGACTCAACTATGGGGTGATCCTTCGAATTCACTTCATTGTTGAAACATTCTTCCATTTTAAGTAATCATTGATGGTACAACACATAATGGCATATCTCTTTCTTCTCGTCACTTGGAAACTTGTCAATGCGTAGCGTGATGCATCAAATTAAACTTTTGGTGTGTGTGATAGGTGTTCGAAAAAACGAGTATCGGACACGAGATAGGTTGATTTGTTGGTCCGAATTCTGGCATTATTCCTCTTCGACATCAAACATGTATGTTATGCTTTGCATGCATGTCCAACTACAACAAGAGTGTCAATGGTGGGCACAAATTTGGCTCTATAGGTCCTAACAACCCCTAGGCTATAAATCGTGCAACATGTTAGGCAAGCAATACCTATTATTTGGATAATGGATGTATGCCTTCTTGTTGACCGCAAGGCATATCGATTATAAACGCAAGTATACGCCCTTCTTTTTAGACGAGATCTTATTCCTCTCGGACATTAGACTTCTTCGCCACCCACAAACTCTACAACACATTGTGCCCAATGACTTATGTGAACATAGCAATATATATTGGGTGGGAAGTATGTTGGGACCGTATCTCTTGCCAACGCATCAACACTAGCTTCATTGAAGAGAGATAACACTCGAGGAAGTGTTAGAAGGAAGCCACAAGGAAAACGATAAACTACCTAGATAGCCACCAAAAGTTGCGATTGCGAGGATTTTCCATATACATCATGGAGACAATGGCATAAAAGGAAATGCTTATTTTGGAATTCACATTATTCATGGACATTGTAAGGCTCCGTTAAATCTATCCACTCAACAAAACGTGGATTGTTAAGAATAGGTAGTTATAAGGACCCTGGGTTAAGGCCTTTCGTATAACGACAAACAAAAATGACTCAAGCATGCTAGTTGTAACCCGATTTCACAATTGAAAACATTTTGGAACCAATTGTTTTACATGATTCGCTTCAACGAGACCTATCCACAATTTTTGTGAATATGATTTGTTTCTTAATTAAGCCTACCTATGAATATAATCAAGCATCCTCGATCTTATGACATAACACCTAAAATGTCTTAGCCGTGGGTTTGTCCACATGAGGAGTTTCCCAAATTACTCTATACATTCGCCCTTTTATAGATAACACTGTTGTGTAGCTTTGGACATGACATGTAGCAATCTCATATAAGCAAAGATCGACACTCGAACTCAAAACTTGCACTACAAAGAATGGGGAATTAGACGGTAAAAGCCTCAAGCAATATTTCAGAATTTGGGAGTTTCAAAAATATGTAATGATCATGCAGATGAAATCCCACAAACAAATGTGGACCTTTCCCATTTGAACAAGATTTGACCGCATGCCCTTCATTGTAAGGTAAAAAAAAATCCATTATGCTAGAACCAAACTAGTAAGGTAAATAAAATCCTTCGAAGGCAAGCATAGAGTTGAGACCCTTTAAATTCTTAGTGTTGCGCTTAACCACACCCATGATAAAACCATATTGGGACTTGACTATGGGGTGATTCTTCAAGCTTGCTTCATTGTGAAAACAATCTTCCATTCAAGTAATAACTCATGGTAAGATACATTGTGCCCACATTGTAACAATTCACGGTAAGACATATTTATGTAACGCTTTAAATCTAAATCCTAAATGCACACACATGAGTTAAAACCTATTCAATCGTTTAATGTTGGGTATTAAGGAAAGATGCAAGAAAGGAAGATACAAACACGATCCATGGCATTAGAGAGTCTTTCTCCAACAACTTACAATAGACCCTAACACTAAAAATGGAATATACACGTTTGGGTCTTACAATAATATTATAGCCTATAAAGTGTTGGGGCTAATAAGAAACTCAATGTCATTGGCATAATCTTATGGAGCAATTTTATAGTTAATTTTAACGGTTTAAGAGTAGGTTGTTGAGAAACCGGTTATCCTAACAACTAGGACAAACACATAAGGACCTATGACATGCAGGAACGTGGACATGGTTTGGTAGTCTTGGGTGTTGGGAGCATTTCATGGTATGATTTTTTATGCATGTACCATGCAAAGCAACACATGTCCAAACGAGATCATGGTTGCATAGAAATGCCATATCCCACTTGCTACAAGACTTATAATATCTATAACTATGATTCTTTGTACCTGATTGTCAATGTATGAATGAGGAAAGTTCAGTCATCATCAATCCCATCTCTACCTCGAATCCCAACATCAATTCAAAGTTGACAGACTTAGAAAACCCCACGTTTACCATGTTATACACCAATCTCTCAAATCGTTCAATCTTCAAGTATTTGAAAGGGGTCACGCGAATGCGAACCCCAACCACCACAAATTATGGCATGCATTGTCCTGCTTGGGGAGATGCTAGGGCAAACAACCCCTCCGACGGTGCAATGGAGGTGCCATCCCCAAGCCATTGGTCTTATTGATCACCGATAGACCCCGCCCAAGTAAGTATGCTTCACTACTGCACAATTGCCTAAACTTATAGCTCTTCTAACATTCATTCACCACGAGACATGCACCACTATTGCTACTGCTAACCATCTCATCCCATCCCATCATGTTCGCACGTTGCACCATCTTGTAGGTCCTCTACATGATCAAAACCACCACCACTATTGTTATTATTTAGCTAATGTGCGTGTTGTCGAGTACAGTGATATTGTAAAGAATCAGATATGATTATGTGCAGCGGAAGAGATGTGTGTTATATGTGTGTGAGAAGAGGAGAGGAGTGGCGAGGAGAGAAACACAAGATAGATGAGCAAGAGAAATGAAACACTCAAGGAGCTTGTATATTAACAAGGAGAATACCAATTACAAAAATGTAGCATTACAAGGGAGGACAACCGACACTCTATGAAGTAGGAGGAGGGTGCTTTATATAAGGTCACCCTCTCTCTTCATTAACTCACTACAACAACCTCTTGCTCTTGGGGAAATGGAGACTCATTAGTCATGGGGAATATGAAACTCGTTAGTTATGTGTCATAAAATATAATTCTATGACACACAGTTAATGTGTAGACAGTAGTGGTGTGACTTTTTACCTTAGAGTGCTCATAGATTCTCAAAGGGTGTGTTCACACACTGCACTAGGTTGAACTTGATTCTCAATTGATATAATGGACGTATTCACATTATCCCATTGTACAAACTTGTATAGGTTACTTTAGTGAACAACACAAAGGGCAATTGCCCTAGCTTGTTTAGTATATAACCAAGTTTGTAACCTACTTTGAAATGGATGTTTCCGTTGTGGTAGTTGCAATTTTAGAATAATATAATGTATTCTTGGTGCCTCTGTGTTGTTCTCTCTCACTTTCTCTTTTGGTGCAAGTTCTCTCTATTACATTTTTGTTCTTTTTCTCTTTTGATGAACTTGTACTCTATTACCATGTAGTGTATTGTTGTAGACCCCACTTCCAACAGTTGGTATCAGAGCTCGAGTTTTGTGCTGCTTATGGTCCGTTTGCTTCTACAACATAAGCACTTCACTCTACTTGTTAAAGAATTCAAGCTCGATAGATCTTTCTTGAACATAATCTCCAACATTTCAATTGCATTGAAATCTTTTGTCTGGCAACTGTAGATATATGTTTTGTGACTGGAAGAAGCACTTTGTCAAGTTTGTGCTCAATCCCGGTAGATCACGTCTCAGGTAAACTAGATGGTTGTACCCTTTCCCTGATTGTTGCTACTTCGAGCAGAACTTCAAACGAATCGGCTCTTGTCAAAAATGGCTTCCACATCTAGCTTGTCAAATATGAACCTTCAGAAGTTCGATAACAAGAAAGTCAAATTCTAGAGGGAACGAATACAAGATTATTTGATCGTGAAGGGTCAAATAAACCTAATCGAAAACTAAATCCTACAAAAGAGTATAAGCCGAATGAGTGAACGAAGATCGATTGCGTAGCTTGTGCCACCATTCGGATGCACATGTCTGAATCAGTTTATTGTTGCAATCTTGTTTGACAACATATGAACAATGGAAGACATTGTTGGAGACGTAAGTGAAGAAGGCGACCACCACAAATATTTATTTGGTTCGGCGCCTGTACAATCTTCTGACGAAAGAATTTGAATCTGATTTGTTCCAAGCACACTTCAATGAATACGAGAGCATTAATTCCCATATTTGAGCCCAAAGGAAACATTTGTCACGACCATGTTTAACGCGTTGGCTACGGTCATGAAGTACTATGAGATCACAAGTCATCAAGTGCTTACATGTTATTAGGACCATTGCACATGAAGAGGAACATGCCTCACCACCTTATTGTTGCATTTAACAGTGCACGTGCTAAAACTTGTTCAAGGCTCAACCATGGGGAGATTCTTCAACTTCACTCCATTGTGGAAACATTCTTCTGTTTATGTAATATTGATGGTAAGACATGTTGTCGCCAAGAACCTAAACCGGGGAGGGAGTTGTCGTGGAGGATTCCGGCCACTAGGAGAAAGGTTTGTCGGTTGCAATGAAACGGGGATGTGCACATTTGCATAGGAAAAGTCCCCTTTGTATTAAAACAAATGTAAATATGGGGAGTATTGATAAGTACAAGACAACATAGTTAATGAGTACATTATGATCCCTCGAAAGAAGGGGGAATGATAGCGTGTGATGGCAACAAATCATGGGGAGGATCTCTGCAGAAAACGGTTGTGATAACAACATGATGTAACGTCGACCTTCCTGCTCCTTGGATTTATAAAAGGAAGGGAAAGCGGTTGGTGGAACATCCATCGTTTTGGAAGGGGAGGTGTTGTCAGTTTGTGCTCTAGAGTATTTAGTTTTCAGATCTATGCATTCTGTTAGGTAGGGTGAGGCCTCTGCTCACGTAGGATGCATGTGTGCTCCCGACCAAAGGTTAAATAGTCCATGGGTGTGTGTTGAGCTCGAAGCTTTGTTGGCCTATTGTGGAACAAGACCTTAAAGTCGACGGAGGGAAAGATGTTTTGCTAGAGCAAAGGGTATGTCGTGGGCTATATTGCATTGTGCAGGGATTCATTCAATGGTAGATTGGATACGGTTGTCCGCTAGTAATTAGGATAAATTATATGAAGACACGAGAAAGTTCAGAAATGACAGGAAGATGCTTAACCTAGTTGATACAGTGGTTTACTTTGTTCCTATTAGTAATTGGGAAGAGGGTGAATTGTTCGGAAAATGTGATGATACGGGAAAAATTATCGATGCCAAGGGTCTAGGAAAGAATGGGAAGATCACCCTGCTGGGATCAATAGATGTAGGTGCTAGTTGGTCCCCGACTAGAATTGTGGCACGAGATGGTTTGGTTGGATGGAGAGTGAATTATGTCACTCTAGATTAGACCGCATCTATGTGAGCCCCATAATAGTGGATTGGAGTGGTGACACATCCATTCTAGCTGGCTTTACCTACTCTGATCACCTTCCAGTTTCCTTGACTCTCGATCCTATTTATAAGAAGAAGAGTGAGTGCAATTTGAGGATTCCTCCGAAGATTTTTGGTATCCAGAAGGTTAAGGATGCAATAAATAACATCTGGGTGGCATCTCCATCATCCGACGACCCGATACAGGTACTAGAGGAAAAGATTATTATTTCTTCACATGTTCTTTGGAAAGCGGCTAAAGAGGAGTTGATAAGGTGTCAATACCAGTTGCAATGCTTGAGGAAGGCAGTCATCTCCACTCAAAATCTTATGCAATTGGGTTATCCAACATCTTGATGCCCTGATTCCCTTGCCTTCTCTTTTCTTCCAATACAAAGGGCAATGTTTGGCCATATGGCCCATCTCCTTACATGCAAAGCACTGACCCAACAAGCCTTCAGGACCAACCTTCAACACCCTTAGGCCAAAATCCTCCGTGTGAACTCTAATATCTGTTGGTAGTTCTTTTATGTCTCTAACCAACACCTTAATCTTGTGGATTTCTGCAACCTTGTCTGCAAATGAGGGTTTCTCTATACACACCATCCCTATATTTTGTGTCAACTTTGGGATCAAATGATGGATTTGGAAGGGTAGGTCTAGGAAGCATACGGTAATGACCACTGGTGTGCCCTTCTTTTTTATGCTCCTCCATTGCATCAAAGTTTGGACTCAATTCCAAAATCATAGCTTTGTCATACTTGAGCGTAGTCCATTTGTGGTCTAGATTATCTTGCACATTATGACCTTCTTCTAAGATCACATGGTGGTAGTTAAGGCCCATTCTCAAAATGTTCTAGAAAGGTGGCATTTTATCCAAAAGGGATGCTTGCAACATGTCCCTTAAGAACCCTTTACTAGGGCGCTCTCCTAACAACTGATATATGAACGACGAACACTTCAACCTACCCACTTCTTCTACCAACCTTTGATTCTCTGACAGAGAAAGATAAAGGTCAATTCCTTTTCTTTCGTCAATGTCCTCCTCCATCATCTTCTCTTGGACTGGACCAAAGTCAATATCCTTCTTTTCCATCATGACATTGTCCATGATTTCGTTGGTATTCATTTTGGCATGTGCCGTGTTCAGCTCCCCCCTTATCTACTTCTGGTCCTAACAATCTGCAACGGTTCGGTTTGAACCGAACCGAACCGAATTGCGAAACCGCGGTTTAACGGTTTCAACGGTTCGGTTTCAACAGCCAAAAACCACGGTTTAAACGGTTTAACATTTTTTTTATTTTTAATTAAAAAAAAATTCTAAAAAAAATTAAAAATTGTTTTTAAACAATCTTTTCATTTTTACACCTTATTCTCACATTTTAGGAACATCTTAAAAATTCTAAAAATTCTAAATAATGAAATATTATAAATTTAAAAAAATTAAAAATGAAAAATTAAAAAATTAGATGTATGTTGAAAACCGAAACCGGACCACAAAACTGCGGTTTTTACGGTTTAATGGTTTAATGGTTTGAACAAAAAAATAATTAACGGTTTCACGGCTCAGTTCAGTTTGGTTCAGGTTTCAAAATTTTTAAATGGTTCGGTTTAGACCCTTTCAAACCGAACCAAACCATTGCCAATTGTTATCTGGTCCTTTGGGTCCGAATGCATACAAGTACCTAATCTTTCAGCTGGAGGAGGGTTCAGATCCATACATATTCTTACTATGTCCACTAGAGGAAGCTTGACCAT
Organism: Azolla caroliniana; assembly: GCF_043228905.1. Taxonomy (NCBI): domain Eukaryota; kingdom Viridiplantae; phylum Streptophyta; class Polypodiopsida; order Salviniales; family Salviniaceae; genus Azolla; species Azolla caroliniana. The sequence goes on along the minus strand of NW_028230452.1, from coordinate 1,911,799 downwards.
CACTATCTCCAAAATATTGCCACATCTCTCTTTGATTTGGGCTTGCATCAACATTTGTTGCCTTCCAACCGTCTTGCCCCCTGCTGTCGAAGAACTGTCCCTGTCAAATGCCTTCATTGCTAGTCCCGGTCTGGAGCACGCGATCCGACGAGAGGTTAGCTGACGCAGGGGAAGAGAGGGCCAACTAGGACGATGGAAGGAAGCTTTTCCTTTTGACGGAACTCCTTCATCCATTTTCCACGTTTTCCCCCTCGTCTATTTTTCCTCCATTGCCTCCTCGTCCAGGATGTTACTTTTATGTGTATCACCTTTTGTAGCATATCGTAAAACGGAAAACATTCCTTCTTCTCTTCCATGAATTTAGAAATTTTGGATAGTTATTACTATCCTTCTCAAAACCATTGAGACCCATAGTAACAAGATTAGCAATCGACAATGGTTCAGTTCTAAAGGTTCAAACTAAAATCATTTTAAAACATTGAAACTTAAACCAAACCAAACCGAAGCATGAAATTGTTTCAAACCGAACCGTTACAAAATATCCAAACTCAAACCAAACTGTTTTAGAAATTTCAAACCATTAAATCGTTAAAATGTGGTTTCACGATTCAATTTTAGTTTTTTAAGTCAGAACAAAATTAAAACATTCAACATTTAAAAGTTAAAATTTTTAATAATTTAAAGATATTTTCCTAAAATATCAAAATTAGGTTTAAAAATGAAAATGTTGTTTAAAAAAATATTAAAAAGAATATTTTCAGAAAATAATCAAGTGTAAACCCTAAACCATTAAGCAAATAAAGGCTCAAACCAAACCATTGACAAAAACTTAAACTAGAACTGAACCATTTAAACCATAAAGTCGTTAAGTTGTTTCACGATTCGGGTCAGCTCAAACCAAATGATCGTCGATTCTGGAACAAAATGTAAAAACTTTTCTTTTATATCCCTAATTGCTATTGTACACAAACCTCAAATGCAAACATATACATATGATCTTTTTGGAAGTCCATACTCAATGTAAACACAATCTTAAGTATAACTGTAAGGAGCATATACACTACCTTAAAGTTTTTTAAACTTAAAAATATATTATATGCATCACTTTGCGATTTCAAAGTCTTCATTAATGGTTTGTACACATTGCATACCCTTGTAATAGTAGCACAATGACCAAGTCATCATGTCTTCACAATCCCAAGAACAAATGTGTGTATGTTAATGCATCTTGAATCCTAGCCAATTCACCTTGGTGCATTGAGCTCCTAGAGAAATGCGTAGCCACTTGATTCAGAAGGGCATCTAATATTTCAATGTTCTTTGAAGCTTACTGCACACAAATGTTTTTGCAATTCGCACAATAATGATTGGAAGGCATAAAGCATTATCTTTCTAACATCCAAATTCCACATTTTTAATAATGTCAAAATGTTTTATGTATTTGTTGTACCATCCTCCACTTCAAGTAGTTCGATAAAGGATCAAGTTCTTGGTTACATTTACATCGATAGATTCATTTACCATAAGCCAAAACCAATGACATTTCCTCAACTTATCATAAATTTTTAGCTTCAAGAGCCTTGCTAATGTGTGTTGTCCGTAGGCCAAAAATAGAAATTAGTTAAATATAATACGCCGGAAGTAAGGCGAGTAGGTAAGAGAGAATTAGGTAAAACGCCGAGTTTCGAGCCTCACAGTGAGCCGACCGCTCGACGCTGTATGAAGGAAAAGAAGTATATAAACCAAGGTTTACGTACCTCGGCAAGGGGGAGATATCTAGAGCCTAGGGAGGTCGGTTCATAGTTATAAGAGCTTTGTAAGGCTACCGACTGTGGGCCATGTTCTTTTGTAATCATCGCTAACTATTGCAGTAATACATATCTATAGCTCTTGTTGTTTTCATCTATGTATCGTCGCTTTTAAGGTCTCAACTACGTATACGACCCGGGCTCTATTCCGGGATGCTCTTCGTGTTCTCCCCCTAACGACACCTCCGTGCACCAGTCTTCACGATTACACTTCCCTTGATACCGATAGCTTGTAGGCATATCGAAGGTGTTTCCGACAGAACGGTTAACACAATTTGGCATGCCCGGTTACAGTTGTGAGATCATAGCGAACTACGTTGAAGAAAACCTTCAGCCGCCATTACGGCGCCCAATCGCATCAAGCGGTCTCGGCCATCTGGTCGACACCTTGAGCCAATCGAAGGCACTTCCGACTCGGCGGTCATGGACTAGTCCTTCCCAGAAACATCGGAGGCTCACCGGTTGCAATCCTCGGCACCTGCTACTCGGTCGCGAGTCGAGTCCACGCCAACCTCCCCACCAAGCCCTCCAGAGGTCACCCACCCTTTTCCTAACCCTTTTCTGGCTTTACCGGAAGACTCTGAATTCGATACCATGCCGTATCCTTACCCACGATACACCGACAACCCCGACGCGGAGTCGCACGTCCGTGCCTTCGTGTCCACCTGGCAGGCCAACCACTCAACCCAGCGCCTCTCGCTTGCCGAAATCGAGGCCTCAAAAATTGCCGAGTTTACACTATCCCTCAATGGACCAGTTGCGCGATGGTATTCTGGCCTCGACACAAGGGAGTTTGGCACCTTCCACGACGTTCGCACACAGTTCCTAGAACTGTTCCATCGCAAGGTGCCCAAACGAGAATTGCTTCGGCAGTTTTTCTCCATGCGACAAGAACCGCACGAGACGGTCGCACAGTTCACGATCCGGTTCCGGGATGTCTACAGACAAGTGGCCGACGATGTCTCTGCACAGCACATTCCGGACGCATTCCTGTCCAGCCTACGGGAGCCTCTATGAACGACTCTTGCACTTACTAATTTTGACAACCAAACGATCGAGCAAGTCATAGCACACGTCCTCGCCCTCGATCGGACTCAGCAAAGCACGACTTTCACTATGAGTTAACTACAAAGCGCCCTTCCCCAGGAGGACAATCGCTTCCGCCACGCCCTCCAATGCACAATTTGTTCGGGATTGGGCCATCTAGTCCTCAAATGTCCTCACCGACCACAATCTCCGATCTGCCAGTCCCGATCCCACACTGTCGAACACTGCGAATACAATATGCTCAACCGCACAACGACGATTCCGGTTCGCCAGATCGAGCCTCGGGATATATACTCTCGTCAAGACGAGCGCCAATCCTACCGGAACCAGGATAACCAACGACTGCAATCGCCAGATAGACGGCTCCGTAACGACGATTACCGTCGGGACGACGACCGTTACCAAAACGACAAACGATGGAGATCGGACGACCGCCGTGATCGCTATCACGATGACCAATATTGGGCAAATGACGATTATGATCGGAATGAAGAGGATCGGGATGATCGGCGCAACTCTCTCCGAGGATCGTGCAATAACTGAAGGAATAACGGCAACCGTCGTCGGGACCCACCACACAATGAACCGCACAACTTGACCGCGCCCTGGACCAACCCACAAACACACGAGGCCGGGAATCAACCGCACCCCACGGATCGGGTTGGCACCAACAACTTGGCCGACGTTACCTGCTTCAAGTGCAACCAACTACGCTACGCAATGCCCAACAACAGACCACGGAAAGGCTCCTGCCGTGAATAGTATTATGGCTGACGTACAAAACGTCACAACACGCAGCAAAGCCCAGGCTACCCCATGGCAAGTTCAGGACGGCGTCCGGCAACCAGTCAAAGAATGGATGGATACGACCAACAAAAACAATGTGGTGCGGATGCACACGGAAATGGGAGACGCGACCATCGGAGCAACACAGTCCTCGGCTCCATCCACAACGGCAGAAGATGACCAGCTGTGGGACGCCCTTACCAGTTCTAGGATTTGCTTACCTCTGCATAAACTCTTACCACTCATGCCGCGTTTAGGGACACCTTGGCTTCACTCACGGCCAACAACCAATCCACCACACCACCTGTGCCCCTGACCGAGCCAGGAACTAGTCCACCTTTCATGGATGCGCAGAATCCAGCCATAAAAACTATGATTAAAGGGAAGGACCTGCACAAGTGTATAATCGACGGCGGCTCTGGCGTGAATGTCATCAGCGAGGCTACCTGTCGTAAACTCGGCCTGAATCAATGGGAACCTTGCCCCTTTTGGCTTCGGATGGCCGACACATGATTGGTTCGCCCCATCAGATTAATCCGCCACCTCGACTTTACTCTAGGAGGCCACATGTTCACTATCTCAGCCGTTGTCTTACGACTCGAAGCACAAGGGGTTTACCCAATGTTACTGGGCAGACCATGGTTGCGCACATCCAATATCAAACAACATTGGCAACGCAACATGATCTCGTTTCGTCGAGGAAAGACCAAGGTCTGGATCATAACCGAAGAACGCGTAACCACGCCCCACAACACCTCGCCATTATACGCGGAAGGGGTGCACATGTGTTGATGACCTTGTCGTCAAGATTGAAGATCAAATAGCATTCGATCCGTGCTGATTACCTGCGTATGGCAGTTTCCAAGATCGTGCACAGAGAGAGAGAGAGAGAGAGAGAGAGAGGCACAAAATAACTTTTTATTCAATAGAAACAATAATACAACACCCAACCTTACAAAGAGGTTACTAGGTCACTTTATATAGTGACCGACTTAGGGCAACTACCATTTACGCTAATTACATAAATGGCCCAAACTAGAGCTATACAAGGGATAGTGTGAATACGTCCATTATACACTTGTATTCGACACTCCCCCGTAATGGGCGTATACATGGGTTATTTAAGATTACAGGTATGAACCTAGGTTCTCGGACATATCCGTTTTGTTCGAGTCGGCAGGGTCCGAAGGCAGAAGACCGAACTGGTCGGGTCGGAAGAGTTGAAGCCGATCATTAAGGAACTGATGTCGGTTGTCCAAAACCATCCTGCGCTGTGTCCGGCTCTAACCGGACTGGTTTGTCGTTACGCCCATCTGATGCCGAAGGGACCGAAAGCGGTCTGCCGAAAGACACTTGGTCATTCCATCTGCGACATTGTCGGTTGTGGATATTTTCTCTAGACCGATTTTCCCTAAAATGACGCAGTCCCGAACGAAGTGATATCGAATGTCGATATGTTTGGAGGCGTTGTGGTGAACCGGATTTCTCGACAAGGCAACAGCACCTTGACTGTCGCTGTAGACAACTGGAGCCGAGTCATGGTCGACTTGCCGAAACGTGTGCGCCAGCCGGCCGAGCCACAAAGCTTCTTTTGCAGCGTCGGACGCAGCTACATATTCTGCTTCAGTCGTTGAGGTCGCTGTGCACTCCTGAAGTTTCAACTTCCACGAAATTGCTCCATTGCCGAATTTGAAGCAGTATCCGGTTGTTGATTTCCGACTGTCTATACAGCCGGCGAAGTCCGAGTCGGTGTAACCGACTACGCCTGAGGTTGAGTTCGGACCGAAAAGAATGCCGTGGTCTTTTGTGCCAGCCAGATATTTGAACACATGCTTGACTGCGTTCCAATGCGATCGGCCAGGATTGTGCATAAATCTGCTAACGACTCCTACGGCATGAGAAATATCAGGCCGTGTCGCGACCATCAGGTACATAAGGGAGCCGACTGCCGGTGCATACGGTACCGACTTCATATCTTCCCCCTCCGGATCGGATGTCGGGCAGTCTCGCTGAGAGAGCCGAAGATTCATGGGGAGCGGGGTTGAAGCAGATTTGGCTAATTGCATGTTGAAGCGTTTCAAGACACGTCCGATATAGTCGGTCTGAGACAAAAAAAGATGTCGTTTATCGCGATGCCGGCTAATCTTCATGCCGAGTATGTGTCGTGCCGGACCGAGGTCCTTCATGGCAAACTTCAACCGCAGTTGCCGAATGAGATCGGCAAGTTCGCCCGCGTGGCGTCCAGAAATTAGCATGTCGTCCACGTAAATGATGAGGAAGATGGGTGATCCATCTTGAGCTGTGTTGGTAAAGAGACAATGGTCCTCATCGCTTTTTGAGAAGCCGATCGATTGGATGAAGTCGTCGAACTTCTTGTACCATTGTCGCGGTGCCTGTTTGAGGCCGTATAGACTCTTCCTGAGTCGGCAGACTAGATGTTCTTGGCCAGTTGCCACGAAGCCTTTTGGCTGCTCCATATCAATTTCCTCTTCAAGATCACCATGGAGGAAGGCTGTTTTGACATCTAGCTGAATCAGCTCCAAGTTGTCGGCTGCCACTACGCCGAGTAGAAAACGAAGGGTTGTCATTTTCACCACTGGTGAAAAAATCTCGTCGAAGTCGACGCCATATTCTTGTCGGAAGCCCTTCGCAACTAATCTGGCCTTGTACTTTGGGTTGGTCGAATCAGACGTCTCTTTTAGTCGATAAACCCACTTGCAAGGAAGAGCACGTCGATTCTTAGGTAATTCGACCAGATCCCAAGTCTTGTTTGCCCGAATGGAGTGCATTTCCGACTCCATCGCCAGATGCCAGGTGGCTGAATCGACAGATGTCGATGCTTCTTCGTAAGACGTCGGTTCGCCGGCGTCGGTGAAGAAAATTCCAGGAGAATACCTCTCCGGAGGTTGCGACAGTCTCTCGGATCGTCGAGGTATGATTGGACTGGTCGCATCGGGTATCGAGGTCAGATGGTCCGAAAGCGAATTATTCTGCTGTGCCGAGTCGGAGTTGTCCGAGTCGGTAGTGTAAGGTTCAGCTACCCGTGAAGCTGACCGTGTGTTAAGAGCGGGGCCTTCTTGAAGGGTCGGCACATCGGAAAATGTTACCCTTCGGACTTCGGTCGGTGTTTCGACTGATGGAGTCATAGCCGACTCGTTGAACACAACGTCCGAACTTCGAACGATTTGTCTGCGTTCGGGGTCCCAGAGTCGGTATCCCATTTCGCCGTCTGATCCATATCCGAGGAAAATGCATTTCCTGGACCGAGGTGCAAGTTTTCGGCGATCATCTTTCGGAATAAGGACGTACGCCTCGCATCCGAAGATCCTCAGCTTGTCGTAATTCGGCTTACTGCCGATCCATAGTTCCTGAGGAATTTGAAGTCCTAGAGGTCTACTTGGCGACATATTGATTATGTGTACTGCCGTGAGTAGAGCCTCTGCCCAGAAGCCATCTGACAGTCCGGAGTGTTGGAGCATGGAAACTATCCGTTCTTGGATTGTCCGATTCATTCGTTCTGCAATCCCGTTTTGCTCCGGACTGTGTGGTGCCGTAAATTCACGTCGGATGCCGCGTTGTCGGCAGAATTTGACGAATTCTTCTGATTTGAACTCTCCCCCATTGTCGGTCCGAAAGCATTTCAGTTTTCGGTCGGTTTGATTTTCTACCATAGCGAGCCAATCGGAGAAGATCGAGAAGACACGATCTTTGGTGCGAATTGGATAAGCCCACACCTTTCGAGTCGAATCGTCAATAAAACTGACGAAGTAAGAGGCACCGCCGAGAGACTGATGCGGCATTGGGCCACAGACGTCCGAGTGGACTAAATCGAGAGGTCTCGTTTCTCTTGGTGCTGATGTCGGGTGTGATGCTGCTGCTTGTTTGCCATACTGGCAATGTTCGCAGAATTGATGGTCCGAGAAGGAGAGTTTAGGGATGTATCCGGCTCTAGATAGGTGCGTGATGCCGGCCTTGCTGAGGTGTCCTAATCTTCTGTGCCATAGTGATGACACAGGAATATCCACCAAAAACAGGTTACCCTCTCTGAGCGTAACATGTAACGGATACAGTGAGTGTATCTTGGGTCCTCTAGCAAGCAGGAGGTTCCCCCTGTGGAGTGTCCACCCTCCCGAAGAAAAACCGGCACGAATGCCGTCTTCATCTAGTTGTCCGACTGAGATCAATGGCCTTGAGAGCTCGGGTACATGTCGGACATTGTGAAGTACAAGTGTAGAGCCACCTGCAAGGTTGAGCTCTACTGTGCCGATTCCAATGATGTCACAGTGTTGCGAGTTGCCGACTCGAACTGAGTCGGAGTGACGGATCGTATATTGCCGAAATTGGGATCGATGAGGAGTCACGTGAAATGACGCGCCCGAATCTAAGAGCCATGTGCTCGATTCTTCAGTCGTGAGCAGAACTTCTGATCCGACTGGATTTTCGATTGATAGTATATTCGGGTCGTTTGGTAGCACATCGGCTGAGAAGCTGACGTAATTGATCTCCTCATGCCGGCCACTCTTCTTGTCTGATTTCTGAGACTTGTTCTTGAGTGCGCGGCAGTCGGCTTTGATGTGTCCGGGTTTCTTGCAATAGTTGCAGATTCGATTATCCCGTGACTGGCTCCGTCTTCGCTGATTGTTCGGCTGCCGTGAGGAATCTCTTCCTCGTATGTTCGATCGGTCTGTCGAACCTTGTACTACGTAAGCGTCGTCTGTTGAGTCTTTGGCGAAAGACTTTCTCCGAGCTGCTTCGGTCAGGATTGCGCTCGTGACTTCGGAGTATTTAACAGCCGTGGTTGACGCGTTGCACACGGTTGTGACGAAAGTTTCCCATGATGAGGGAAGGCTGCTCATGAGTATCATTGCTCTGAGTTCATCCTCTATTGCCGTCCCCTGAGATGAGATTTGGGAGCTTATGCTTTCGTACTCATTGAGATGTGCTTGAACCGAATCGGATTCTTTCATCCGCAAGTTGTAGAGGCGCCGGATTAGAAACATCTTCGTTGCAGCGACCTTCTTTTCGTAGGTGTCCGACAGTGTTTTCCACAGTTCGAATGCTGTCGTACATGATTGCACCGTAAAGTATACCGATTCCGATAGGTGCATCCGAATCGTGGCGCGGACGATTCTGTCCAGCTTCTGCCACTCAATTGGTTTGTATCCTTCTGGAGGTTCTTCATTTTCGATGGGATCGATTTGCCCCTTGACTATGAGATAGTCCTGCATTTGCTCCTTCCAGAAGTTGAAGTTCGATCCATCGAACTTTCGTAGACTCATTTCTGACGAACCGGATGTTGATGCCATCAAATTCGGTTTCGGTTGACGAAGCTCGGTTCGGAGTTGACTACGAACCTTGTTGGAGTGCAGCCGGTTGGCTCACCCGATATCGTTCTAGTCGGATTTGAACCCGAGTCGGTTCGGCTTCGGATATATGTATTGTTGAAGTTGCTCGAATTGACTCCGGTAACTTGAGGGACAGAACCAACTGGTCTTCCCGAATGTTGCCGAGTCGGAGTGAGCCCGGTTCACTTCCGAATATCTATGCCAAATACCGATTATTGAAACCGATTGTCTGGACCGATTCTGCTTCGGGTGACTGCAGCGACGAGAGAGACGGATCCAACTGATCCTCCCGAATGTCGATCAGCCGGATGAAGCACGAATTGGGGTTGTTGTCTTGAGACTGATCTGCACCGAGTGGTTACAATGAGCGGCGAGCAGCGTTTGATGACCTCTTCGGATGCCGTTTAACCGAGTGGAGCACGATCGTGTCAATGTTGCACAAGGGGATTTCACCTCGAGCGGTTACGATCACAAGGAATCAGAGTACAACCTGCTGGTTTACTCCAAGCGAAGATGATCTAACGCGATGAGATGCAAGCCTCGTTTTTCTTCTTCTTCTCTCTTCTTCGAATGACGCAAGAAACCGAATGTTGTGCAGGCTGAGACGACGGCCGACAGCGGGTTGAGGAACCGAATACTGTGCAGGCTCTGATACCAAATGTTGATGACCTTGTCGTCAAGATTGAAGATCAAATAGCATTCGATCCGTGCTGATTACCTGCGTATGGCAGTTTCCAAGATCGTGCACAGAGAGAGAGAGAGAGAGAGAGAGAGGCACAAAATAACTTTTTATTCAATAGAAACAATAATACAACACCCAACCTTACAAAGAGGTTACTAGGTCACTTTATATAGTGACCGACTTAGGGCAACTACCATTTACGCTAATTACATAAATGGCCCAAACTAGAGCTATACAAGGGATAGTGTGAATACGTCCATTATACACTTGTATTCGACAACATGCTCGACAGATTAGTCGATGACGAGGTGGACGATTTCCTAGAAGACCATCCCACTATCATACCTCCAGACGAGGAGGTCACGGTGAATACACCTCCCTAGGATGAGCCCGATCCCACCACCATTGCCGAATTACAACACGCTCACGACGCTTTTGAACGTGAACTCACCATCTCCCAATGCGTTGTCGTGAAGAAAACCGTCCACGAGCGGAATCGGTGCACCGGAGCGTAGAAACCGACTCTTCATGCACGTGCGCCTTAAGTTGTACATAGGAGATCCTAGGTAGATTCGGTAGGTAGGAAGAAAAGGGGAAACGACTCCTTCCTTACCTATAAAGGGAGGGAGATGAGGAGGGGCGAAGGATCGCGGAGAGTCGAGGACGAAGTGCTATCGGTTTGTGTGCGAAGGCTTCTCTCTCTCTCTGGTTCGCAAACTCCATAGCTTCCTTCTGTGCAGGTTTTGGGAGGCTCGCGTTGCTCTGAGGAATGCCCGAGTGCTTCCGGCAGCACCTCCAACCTACTCCGTCCTTTCTGAGCGTTTACGAACAGGTATCGGCATCTGTTCGCCGGCATGTTCGGTTGTAACCAACTTCGCGTTTTGTTGTCTGTCTTTGTTAATACATACATACATTCATGTCTCTCTGTGTCGCTGCCCCACTCGCGTCTTTGTTTCGAAGGGTCGTGTCCCTGTGAATCTACTCTCGCACGTAGTGGGTCTCTTTTCTTTTCTCTCTTGCTCTTCGGTACAGGACCCCCGAGGTCCCGCCTCATTCCACGCATCCGCGAGGAATACCTCGACATCTTTGGTGAACCCGACGTGAAGGAGGCGGCAGAAGAGCAGAAGATGAAAGGGTCGGATCTTGCAGAGGCCATGTCTTCGGCCGTGGATCGGATATTGAGCGCACGCGAGGGCTCCGGTGCCCTCGACAGAGCCGTTGAGGCGGTCGTCGGTACGATCGGCCGGTTCAGCGGAAAGGATGCCACGAAGTATTTGGCGTCCTACGGGGCAGAAATGCTGATGCGGGACATTCCAGAAGAGAGGCGTCTGGCCGGGTTTCCTCGAGTGGCGATGCCGAGCATCCATGCGGAGGTGCTCGAGGTGCGGGCGGAGAGCCGTACCTAGGAGGAGTTCGAAGGCCGACTCCTGGAAAAGTACGGGCTTGACGACGGGCTCCGGCTTTCGAAACGAGACTTCATGGAATGGGTGGAGTCCCCCGGCAAGGGAAGAAACGCGTTGGCACTCCTCAGGGAGTTCGAAGAACGCTTTGTGCACCTTTCGGCGCTTGACCGAACCGTTCTGGATACGAGCCGGGTCCTACTGTTCGTCAAGTTGGTGGACAAGCGGGACCGGGATCAAGTCGGCTCCTTGCTGGAAACCGAAGACGGGCTGACGACCGACTAGGCTACGGTTAAGAGAGTCTGTGGTCGTTTCGACAAACGGCGAGAATGGGCTGATAACGGGGCGGCCGGTGCGGGGTCTGTCACAGCAAGGAGGCTTGAACCGGCACCGCAAGGGCGAAGGGAAGAAACCCGGGAATGGCTCGAAACCAGTCCGGCTTCGACCGGCATGGTCAGTAGCTTGTCCGGAGGAGCAGCGCTGGAGGAGTTGACGCGGGCGATAAAGGATCTCCAGATCGCCCAGACTCGAAGGGAAGGCGGCGAACCGGCTCGTGACCGACGGCCGGCAGCAGGGAACAGGTGCATGTGGTGCGACGAGGTCGGCCACATCCGGAAGGACTGCGGCGATTTCGCATAAGCGTTGAGGAACCGGGTGGTGTACCTATGGGAAGGCCGGGTGCACGCCGGCGACACCAGAAGGGCCCTAAACCGAAACGACGGACGAGGAGGAATGAAGAGACTGATGGAAGAGGCAGCGGCCCGACACGTGGAGGCCATCCACTACTCGGCGTCGGCCGGCATTCGGGTCGGGGGCAGCGAGGCCCGAAAGGAGGGCAAAGACGGATTCTGGTCGGCAATGCTGGAAGGTCTTGCCGGCGCACGACTAAGGAAAGACGAAACGGACCGCGCTGAGAGACGGGTCCGGGAAATAACCGGGTGGAGCGATCCGGTCGAGGAGAAGACGGGCTTCGTAGAAGCCGCCTGCCGGAACTACGAGGCTCTAGTAGAAGACAAACGAGTGGGGAAAGCCGGAGCGGCCGGGCCTTCACAACGGTACGAGACCCGATTCGGGCAACGACGGAACGATGTCGGCGGGCTTAGCTCGCAAGATAACCCCAGGAAGGGCGGATACCGACTGGGGACGGAAATAGAAAGGACTACGGACCTACGGAAGGTCCTAGAGGAACGGATCCTCGATAGCAAGGTGGAGCTGTCATTGCGGGAGGTGCTAGGGATCGCCAAGAAGGAGTTCCACGACTCCATTGTAGACTTGGTGAAACGGAAGAGGCTGTCGACGGAGACGGATCCGGAAAGACCGGTAGAGGTGCGGATGACGCACATCGACGACATGGCGATGGAAGACGAGTGGGCGGAAAGCCACTATTCGAGGCCACACTGGGCCCGAGCGACCACGGAGACCCCGGTAAAGATCGGAGATGTTCAGGAACCGGTGGTGGCGTTGGTGGACCACGGTTCGGAAATAAACCTAATGTCCATGGACTTCTATAAGAAGGGAAAGTGGCCGATCAACACCAAGCACGGGTGGAAGATACAGGCGGCGACGCGCGCCACCGAGGAACTACACGGGGCCTGCCCGAACGTGCAAGTCAAGATCGGCGACGTCGAGATTGACCGACACTTCTTCGTATAGGAGACGTCCTCGCATCCGGTCATATTAGGTGAACCATACATCACGGCGGCGCGAATGGAGACCAAGGTGCTAGACAACGGTTCGGCCTACGCAAGGGTCAAAAGCCAGGACGGGCGCCATTCGGTCCAATTTCTGACCGTGAGACCGAACCACGAGCGGAACCGTGAATCCCTCGGTGGCGAGAATCGGGAGGATTTTTAGAGAGGGCTGCCAAGGCGTGGGGCCGAGACAGTCCGGACACTCGGGAAAGACCCCACGACTGTACGGTAGGTAGGAGATTTTGCTTCTCCGACAACGGAGGGTGTATGATAGTCAGCATCGTTGGCCGAGAAAAGACAAGGGCGGAAGTGCGACTTCGAGCGTGCGGAGTTCTCGGCCCGGACAAGGAAATCAGGGGGGCCGTGGAGGCGGTCTCCTTCGACGACACCTTGGGGATGCTGAGGAAGGATGCCGGAGAAGACCTTAACGAAGACCGGACGATACCGGTATGTTCCAAAGAGATGTACGAAGTCATCGCGAACTTCAGTCGGGGGCTCGGGTCGGATCGGACGGCCCGAGTTAGCACGAAGTACAAGACTGTGGACCGGAAGGTAAGGCCGGTCGCAGCACCCTTACCGGAGGGCAGCGAGTCCCAAATCAGAGGGGTTGCGTCGGACCCCAATTTACGAGATCCAGCCTGCATAGGACACACCTTCACCGACGGGACGCTCCGGGAGCTCAAGATCGATGGGGGCGGGTTCCTACTGCCGGCGGAGGAAGACCGGTTTCGGAGAATGCTCGGAAGGCACGGAAAGGCCTTCGCATTCTCACCGGAAGAGATCGGGTGCGTAGACCCGACAATCGTGGAGCCGATGGTGATATTCACGGTACCGCATGTGCTCACATCCCGGTACCAAGAGCTCACAAGCCGATTCCGGTACCAAGAGCTCACATCCCGGAGTTGATGGAGCTACTGAGGCAGAAAGTCGATATGGGTATTCTCGAACCGTCGAGCGCGCCATACTCGAACCGATGGTTTACAGTACCAAAGAAAAACGGTGTCGGGGTTGCTACGCCCTTGCGTGTAGAAAGGAGGAGGGACCACGGGGGTCTCGAACCGAAGAGCAAGAGAGAGAGAGGTAAGAGAGAGAGACCCGAATACACAGAACCGAAGATCCGATTGCGCAGAACCGACGATTGCACAGGGACACGGACCAACAAACAGAGATCACAAATAAACGCCAACGCAGATGGACGCAACAACGAGAGATATGTACTTATGGATGCAAGAAAATAACAGACTAAAGTATTACAACCCACGGTGGGGCACAAAATAGATACTAACGAAAACGAACAGGGCGGCGAACAGATGCCGACCCCTGTATGTCGCGACGCACAGAAAGGGAAAACAGGTCGGAGGTGCTGCAGGACGCACTCGGGGCGTTCCACGGAACAGCGCAAGCCTCCTCGAAACCTGCACAGGTACGCGATGGAGCAGAAGACAGAGAGAGCAGGAGTGAGAGAGAAGCTCCGAAATCGGTTCGGCAGCACTTCGTCCTCTCCGCGGGAGATACCCCACTTCTATTCTTCCTCTTCCTTTTTATAGCCCGTCAAGAGCCCGTTTGGCATTAACTGCATACCAACCGAATCTACCCTCCTAGGATCCTCGTATGTACCTACTTCGTCCTTAGGTACTTCTTGGCGCGCGTGTGTGTGTAGAGCCGTTTCCCACGCCTTGTTCCTCCGATTCCTCTTGTGGGCGGTTTTCTTCACGACATCCGCCCCCACCTAACCGCGCATCCACCGGCATGCGCCAAATTAAGTTGGCACGGAGAAAACCGGCCCGCCTTTACTTTTCGCCTGCCGGCCCTTCCTCGGCCTCGGATCGGTCGTCGCTGTTGTCCCGGAGAATCGGGTCGGGTTCGTCGTCGTGCCGCTTCTTGAAAGCTTTGATCCTCTTCCCGGCCACGGGTATCGCTATTCTCGTACCGTCGAGTTCCGCCAGATGATACGTCCCGTTGTCGTTGGCGCTCTGTACCGTGTACGGCCCGAACCATCTCCGTGCGAACTTCCGCGTTGCTCGGTGCTGGTTGTCGAGGCTGCTGTCGTAGACGAGCACCCAGTCACCTTGTTCGATCTTCTTCGGTCGGAGTCGGTGCGTTTGGTCGAACCTGGTTTTGTTCTTTATCCTCGCCACTCGGATCCTTTCTGCAGCCGTCTCCACGTCCTCCGGTCTCCGCTCGAGCTGTCGTATACGCGCGGCCAACAACTCCTCCCGGCTCATCTCGTCCCTCCAGTCGACCGTTGCCCATGAGGAGATTGTTCGTTCCATCGGCATGATCGGCTTCTGGCCGAACATGAGCTCTGTCGGCATGTACCCGGTTACCGAACTGTGCGTAGTCCGGTCGGCCCACAAAGCATAGGGTAGAAGTCGCGGCCAGTTACCGACTTGGCCTCCGCATGCCCGAACCAGCGCTTTAACGATCGGCCCGTGTCCGCGCTCCACCTTTCCATTCGCCTCCGGGTTGTATGCAGTGGTGAGCGAGAGTTTGACTCCCAGCCGATCGAACAACTCCGCGGCTTCCTCGGCGTCCAACTCCCCTCGGTCAGCCACGATCTTCCCGACGCACCCGTACCGGCATATCACGTCCTCGATCAGGAACCGACACACGGCCGCGGTCGTCTTGTTCTGAAGGGCTCGGCCTTCCACCTGGTTCGTCAGGTCTTCCCGCGCTAGCACCAGATACCGCATCTGTCCTACCCCCATCGGCATCGTCACCAGATCTACCATCCATTTGAAGTGGATAGTCGGGGGGTACGTAGGGCGAAGCCCGTCCCGGTGTCGGATTATCGAGTGCATCTGACAACTCTCGCAAGTTGACACGAACCGATGCACGTCCCGGTACAATCCCGGCCACCAGTACTTCTCCTTCAGCTTCTCAAATGTCGCCCACGTTCCGCGGTGACCAGCCCAAGGGCTGTCGTGGTAGGCCGCCAGTAGCTCCTCCTGTTCTTCCTTCATTGCCACCACCCGGAGCGGGACGCCGTTCCTCTTCTTCGGGTGCCTCCACAAATGCCCATCTCGGAGAAAGAATCGATAGGCTTTCTTCCGGATCCGGTTGGCCTCGTCCTTCGTCCATGACGCATCGGGCGTCATTGTCTTCAAAAACCCACCGATCTGCAGCCACTCCCCGTCGTACTTGCTCGCGTCGAAGTCGTTAAGCGCCGGAGTGCTTGTTCCGTCGGTTGTTACATACGCAGTCTCGAAGAAGTCCACGCCGACCTCTTCGTCCTCCGAAACCATGCCGCCCTCGTCATCGAATCTTGCCCTTGAAAGCATGTCGGCCATGGCGTTGTCTTTCCCGGCAACGTGTCGTATTTCCGGGTCCAGGGACTTGATGTACGCTATCCACCTGAGCATCGCCAGGTCCGGAGTCGCGCATCCGGAAACCATACCGAGAATCGGCAGGCAATCCGTCTCGATGATCACTTCTGTCCCTATCAGGTAGTCTTTGTCGACCTTAACCGCCGAAACAATACCCCAGAGTTCGCGTTTAACCTGGGCGTATCCTCGTTGCCGTTTACTGAGGACTTTCGCGCCGAATCGGATCGGAAACCGATTGCCGTCCTCGTCTTCCTGGTTCACGACCCATCCGATCCCGGTCGGACTGGTATCCACCGTTATGAATACCGGGGTACCCTTCCCGTATACCGCCTTCCGGAGTGCCGGTGCCGCTGCAAGGGCTTCTTTCAGCTTCCGGACCGATTCCGCGTGCTCGTCTAGCCATTCGAACCTTCGCCCCTTTTTCAGCAACCCGTACAGTGGCTCCGCGAGGTGTGCGTAATGCGGGATCCATATGTGGTAGAACGCGCATGCCCCCAGGAATCTCCGTACTTCCGTGACCGAGCTGCAGTCGGGCTTCATCGCGGAGATGGCTTCTACCTTTGCCGGAGACGGTTTCCGGCCATATGGTCCGCACAGGTGTCCGACCACCATGATTTCTGACTGCCCGAAGGCCGACTTCTCCCCGGAGAAGGTGAGTCTCGCATCCTCTAGCCTTTGCAGCACCTTCTCGCAGTCGTCGATGTGCGTCGCCACGAATCGCCGGCATCCGTCCGGCCCGATCGTCTCGTCCCTTTCTTCCACCGGGCATCCCTTGATCGGGATGTCGTCCAGAAACGGCATGGTGATGTCCGGGATACAGTCCCTCAGAACCTTGTTCATCGCATTCACCATGTGGGCCACCGAGTTGGTCCCTCCTTGCGGCAGTGTACACATCCGAACTAGGCCGAGGGGAGTTCGCATCGTCGTAATGTCTCTGCTCTCCACGGCTAGCTGGAACTGGTCGTACCCTGAGTATAGATCCCCGACCGAGTAAATTGACCTTCCGGCGAAGGCCTCCGCGAACTCGTCTATGGTCGGTCCGATCCCTGCGTTCCGAATGGTCACTCGATTGACCGGCTGCAGGTCCTGGATGAAGCGCAACGAACCGTTTTTCTTCGGTACGGTAAACCATCGATTCGAATATGGGGCGCTCGACGGCTCGAGAATCCCCATATCAACTTTCTGCCTCAGCAGCTCCATCAACTTCGGGATGTGAGCTCTCGGCACCGGGATTGGCTTGAGATTCCATGGTACATGCGGTACCGTGAATATCACCATCGGCTCCACGATCGTCGGGTTAACGCACCCGATTTCCTCCGGAGAGAATGCGAAGGCTTTCCCGTGCCTTCCGAGCATTCCCCGAAACCGGTCTTCCTCCGCCGGCAGTAGGAACCCGCCCCCACCGATTTTGAGCTCTCGGAGCGTCTCGTCGGTGAAGGTGTGTCCTATGCAGGCCGGATCTCGTAGACTAGGGTCCGATGCAACCCCTTTGATTCTCGACGCGCTGTCCTCCGGTAAGGGTGCCGCGACTGGCCTTACCTTCCAGTCCACAGTCTTGTACTTGGTGCTTACGTGGGCCGTCCGAACTGACTCGAGCCCTCGACCGAAGTCCGCGATGACTCCGTACATCTCCTCGGAACACACCGGTATCGTCCGGTCTTCGTTAAGGCCTTCTTTGACTACCTTTCCCAGCATTCCCAAGGTGTCGTCGAATGAGACCGCCTCCACGGCTCCGTTGATTTCCTCGTCAGGGCCGAGAACTCCGCACGCTCGAAGTCTCCCCTCCGCCTTTGTCTTTTCTCGGCCGCCGATGCCGACTATCGTGCACGCTCCGCTGCCGGAGAACAAAAATTCCCTACCTATGGTACAAGGTTTCTTCGGTTTTATCGTACAGGTGTGGGGTTTTCCCGGGGTGTCCGGACTGTCGCGGCCCCACGCCTTGACAGCCCTCTCTAAAAATCCTCTCGGTTATCGGAGCCGAGGGAGTCGCGGTTACGCTCGTGGTTCGGCCTGACCGTCAAAAACTGGACCGAATGGCGCCCGTCCTGGCTCTTGACCCGCGCATAGGCCGAACCGTTGTCCAGCACCTTGGTCTCCATTCGAGCCGCCGTGATGTACGGCTCTCCCAGTATGACGGGGTGCGATGACGACTCCTGCACGAAGAAGTGCTGGTCTATCTCGACATCGCCGATCTTGACCCGTACATTCGGGCAGGCCCCGTGAAGTTCCTCGGTGGCGCGCGTCGCCGCCCTTATCTTCCACCCGTGCTTGGTGTTGATCGGCCATTTGCCCTTCTTATAGAAGTCCATGGACATCAGGTTGATTTCCGATCCGTGGTCCACCAAAGCTACTACCGGTTCCTGGACATCGCCGATCTTTACCGGGGTTTCCGTGGTCGCTCGGGCCCAGTGCGGTCTCGAATAGTGGCTTTCCGCCCACTCGTCTCCCAGCGCCATGTCGTCTAGGTGCGTCGTCCGCACTTCCACCGGTCTTTCCGGTTCTGTCTCCGTTGACAGCCTCTTCCGTTTCACCAAGTCCACGATGGAGTCGTGGAACTCCTTCTTGGCGATTCCCAGCACCTCTCGTAACGACAGCTCCACCTTGCTGTCGAGGATCCGTTCCTCCAGGACCTTTCGTAAGTCCGTGGTTCTTTCTATCTCCGTCCCCAGACGGTACCCGCCCTTCTGGGGTTTATCTTGCGTACCGGCCCCGCCGGCTTCGTCCCGTCGTGGCCCGGACCGGGTCTCGTATCGTTGTGAGGGCCCGGTCGTCCCGGGTTTCCCCACCCGCTTCTCTTCTACCAGAGCCTCGTAGTTCCGGCAAGCGGCTTCCACGAAGCCCGTCTTTTCCTCGACCGGGTCGCTCCACCCGGTCATCTCCCGTACCCGTTTCTCCGCACGGTCCGATTCCTCCCTTTTAAGCCCTGTACCGGCAAGGCCTTCCAGCATCGTCGGCCAGAATCCGGCTTTACTTTCCTTTCGGGCCTCGCCGCCCCCGACTCGAATGCCGGCCGACGCCGAGTAGTGGACGGTTTCCGCGTGTCGGGCCGCCGCCTCTTCCATCACCCTTTTCATACCGCCTCGCCCGTCGTTTCGGCTCAGGGCCCGTCGGGTGTCGCTGGCATGCACCCGCCCTTCCCACAGGTACACCACCCTGTCCCTCAGCGCCTCCGCGAAGTCGCCGCAGTCCTTCCGAATGTGGCCGACTTCATCGCACCACATGCACCTGTTTCCTGCCGCCGGCCGTCGGTCACGAGCCGGTTCGCCTCCTTCCCTTCGGGCCTGCGCGATTTGGAGGTCCTTTATCGCCTTCGTCAATTCCTCCAGCGCCGCTCCTCCGGTTGAGCCTCTGACTACGCCGGTCGAAGCCGAACCGGTTTCCAACCACTCCCGGGTCTCTTCCTTGCGCACCTGTGGCGCTGGTTCGAGCTTCCTTGCTGCGACCGAGCCCGACCCGGTCGCCCCGTTATCCGCCCATTCTCGCCGTTTGTCGAAACGGCCACAGACTTTCTTGACAGCTGCCCAGTCGGTAGTGAGCCCGTCTTCGGTTTCCAGCAAGAGGCCCACGTGCTCCCGATCCCGCTCGTCGACCGACTTGACAAACAGCAAGACCCGGCTCGTGTCCAGGATGGTTCGGTCGAGCGCCGAAAGGCGCGCAAAGTTTTCCTCGAACTCCCGGAGGAGTGCCGACGCGTTTCTTCCCTTCCCCGGGGACTCCACCCATTCCATGAACCTTCGCTTCGAAAGCCGGAGCGCGTCGTCCAGCCCGTATTTCTCTAGGAGCCGACCTTCGAACTCCTCCCAGGTACGGCTCTCCGTCCGCACCTCGAGCACCTCCGCATGGATGCTCGGCATCGCCACTCGGGGAAATCCGGCAAGACGCCTTTCTTCCGGAATGTCCCGCATCAGCATCTCTGCACCGTAGGACGCCAAATACTTCGTGGCATCCTTCCCATCGAACCGGCCGATCGTGCCGACGACCGCCTCAATAGCTCTGTCGAGGGCACCGGTGCTCTCGCGCGCGTTTACAATCCGATCCACGGCCGAAGCCATGGCCTCTGCGAGATCCGACCCCCTCATCCTCTGCTCTTCTGCCGCCTCTTTCACGTCGGGTTCACCAAGATGTCGGGGTTGCTACGCCCTTGCGTGTAGAAAGGAGGAGGGACCACGGGGGTCTCGAACCGAAGAGCAAGAGAGAGAGAGGTAAGAGAGAGAGACCCGAATACACAGAACCGAAGATCCGATTGCGCAGAACCGACGATTGCACAGGGACACGGACCAACAAACAGAGATCACAAATAAACGCCAACGCAGATGGACGCAACAACGAGAGATATGTACTTATGGATGCAAGAAAATAACAGACTAAAGTATTACAACCCACGGTGGGGCACAAAATAGATACTAACGAAAACGAACAGGGCGGCGAACAGATGCCGACCCCTGTATGTCGCGACGCACAGAAAGGGAAAACAGGTCGGAGGTGCTGCAGGACGCACTCGGGGCGTTCCACGGAACAGCGCAAGCCTCCTCGAAACCTGCACAGGTACGCGATGGAGCAGAAGACAGAGAGAGCAGGAGTGAGAGAGAAGCTCCGAAATCGGTTCGGCAGCACTTCGTCCTCTCCGCGGGAGATACCCCACTTCTATTCTTCCTCTTCCTTTTTATAGCCCGTCAAGAGCCCGTTTGGCATTAACTGCATACCAACCGAATCTACCCTCCTAGGATCCTCGTATGTACCTACTTCGTCCTTAGGTACTTCTTGGCGCGCGTGTGTGTGTAGAGCCGTTTCCCACGCCTTGTTCCTCCGATTCCTCTTGTGGGCGGTTTTCTTCACGACAACGGAACATTGCGCTTCATTCAGGACCTGCAGCCGGTCAACAGAGTGACCATTCGGAACGCAGGAATCGGTCCGACCATAGACGAGTTCGCGGAGGCCTTCGCCGGAAGGTCGATTTACTCGGTCGGTGATCTGTACTCGGGGTACGACCAGTTCTAGCTAGCCGTGGAGAGCAGAGACATTACGACGATGCGAACCCCCCTCGGCCCAGTGTGAATGTGTGCCCTGCCACAAGGAGGGACCAACTCGGTAGCCCACATGGTGAATGCGATGAACAAGGTACTGAGGGATTGCATCCCGGACATCACCATGCCATTTCTAGACGACATCCCGATCAAGGGGTGCCCGGTGGAGGAGAAGGACGAGACAGTCGGGCCGGACGGATGCCGGCGATTCGTGGCGACACACATCGACGACTGCGAGAAGGTGCTACATAGGCTAGAGGATGCGAGGCTCACCTTCTCCGGGGAGAAATCGGCCTTCGGGCAATCGGAAATCCTGGTGGTCGGACACCTATGTGGACCTTATGGCCGGAAGCCGTCTCCGGCAAAGGTAGAAGCCATCTCCGCGATGAAGACCGATTGTAGCTCGGTTACGGAAGTTCGGAGGTTCCTGGGGGCATGCGCGTTCTACCACATATGGATCCCGCATTACGCCCACGTTGCGGAGCCGCTATACGGGTTGCTAAAGAAAGGGCGAAAGTTCGAGTGGCGAGACGAGCACACGGAGTCGGTCCGGAAGCTGAAGGAAGCTCTTGCGGCAGCACCGGCGCTCCCGAAGGTTGTCTACGGGAAGGGTACCCCGGTATACATAACAATGGATACAAGTCCGACCGGGATCGGATGGGTCGTCAACCAAGAGGACAAGAACGGCATTCGGTTCCCGATCCGATTCGGCGCGAAGGTTCTCAGTGAACGACAGCGAGGGTACGCCCAGGTTAAACGCGAACTCTGGGGTATCGTTTCGGCAGTAAAGGCCGACAAAGACTACCTGATCGGGACAGAAGTGGTTATCGAGACGGATTGCCTGCCGATTCTCGGCATGGTTTCCGGATTCGCGACACCGGACCTAGTGATGCTCCGGTGGATAGCGTACATCAAGTCCCTGGACCCGGAAATACGGCACATTTCCGGAAAGGACAACGCCATGGCCGACATGCTTTCGAGGGCAAGGTTTGATGACGAGGGCGGCATGGTTTCGGAGGACGAAGAAGTCGGCGTGGACTTCTTCGAGGCAGCGTACGTAACGACCGATGGGACGAGCACTCCGGCACTTAACGACTTCGACGAGAGCAAGTACGACGGCGAGTGGCTCCAAATCGGTGGATTTTTTAGGACAATGACGCCGGATGCGTCATGGACGAAGGACGAGGCCAACCGGATCCGGAAGAAAGCATACCGATTCTTTCTCCGGGACGGATACTTATGGAAGCACCCGAAGAAGAGGAACGGCGTCCCGCTCCGGGTGGTGGCGATGAAGGAAGAACAGGAGGAGCTGCTGACGGGCTACCACGACAGCCCTTGGGCCGGACACCGTGGAACGTGGGCCACGTTCGAGAAGATAAAGGGGAAGTACTGGTGGCCGGGACTGTACCGGGACGTGCATCGGTTCGTGACAACTTGCGAGAGCTGTCAGATGCACTCCATAGTCCGGCATCAGGACGAGCTTCACCCTACGTACCCTCCGACCATCCACTTCAAATGGATGGTAGATCTGGTGACGATGCCGATGGGCGTAGGACAGATGCAGTATCTGGTCCTGGCTCGAGAAGATCTGACGAACCAAGTGGAAGGCCGGGCCCTTCAGAACAAAACGACCGCGGCCGTATGTCGGTTCCTGATCGAGGACATGATATGCCGGTATGGGTGCGTCGGGAAGATCGTGGCTGATCGTGGGGAGTTGGACGCCGAAGAGGCCGAGGAGTTGTTCGACCGGCTAGAAGTCAAGCTCTCGCTTACCACTGCATACAATCCGGAGGCGAATGGGAAGGTGGAGCGCGGACACGGACCGATCGTCAAGGCGTTAGTTCGGGCATGCGGAGATCAAGTCGGGAACTGGCCGCGGCTGCTGCCTTACGCGTTGTGGGCGGACCGAACTACGCACAGTTCGGTAACCGGATTCATGCCGGCAGAGCTCATGTTTGGGCAAAAGCCGATCATGCCGATGGAACGTACGATCTCCTCATGGGCAACCGTGGACTGGAGAGACGAGATGAGCCGGGAGGAACTGCTGGCGGCGCGTATACGGCAGCTCGAGCGAAGACCGGAGGACGTGGAGCAGGCTGCGGAAAGGCTTCGGGTGGCCAGGACGAGGAACAAAGCCCGGTTCGACCGGACGCGCCGGCTCCGACCGAAGAAGATCGAGGAAGGCGACTGGGTGCTAGTCTACGACAGCAGCCTCGACAACTAGCACCGAGCGACACGGAAGTTCGCAAGAAGGTGGTTCGGGCCTTACGTGGTACAAAGCGCCAACGACAACGGGACGTACCATCTGGCAGAACTCGACGGCACGAGAATGACGATACCGGTAGCTGGGAAGCGGGTCAAAGCGTTCAAGAAGCGTCACAACGACGAGCCGGATCCGGTTGACTTGGACCACGACGACGAGCGATCCGAAACCGAGGAAGAACCGACGGGCGGAGGATGAAGGCTGGACTGGTTTTCTCCGTCCCAGCACAATTTGGCGCATGCCGGTGGATGCGCGGTTAGGTGGGGGCGGATGTCGTGAAGAAAACCGTCCACGAGCGGAATCGGTGCACCGGAGCGTAGAAACCGACTCTTCATGCACGTGCGCCTTAAGTTGTACATAGGAGATCCTAGGTAGATTCGGTAGGTAGGAAGAAAAGGGGAAACGGCTCCTTCCTTACCTATAAAGGGAGGGAGACGAGGAGGGGCGAAGGATCGTGGAGAGTCGAGGACGAAGTGTTGTCGGTTTGTGTGCGAAGGCTTCTCTCTCTCTCTGGTTCGCAAACTCCATAGCTTCCTTCTGTGCAGGTTTCGGGAGGCTCGCGCTGCTCTGAGGAATGCCCGAGTGCTTCCGGCAGCACCTCCAACCTACTCCTTCCTTTCTGAGCGTTTACGAACAGGTATCGGCATCTGTTCGCCGGCCTGTTCGGTTGTAACCGACTTCACATTTTGTTGTCTATCTTTGTTAATACATACATACATTCGTGTCTCTCTGTGTCGCTGCCCCACTCGCGTCTTTGTTTCGAAGGGTCGTGTCCCTGTGAATCTACTCTCGCACGTAGTGGGTCTCTTTTCTTTTCTCTCTTGCTCTTCGGTACAAGACCCCCGAGGTCCCGCCTCATTCCACGCATCCGCGAGGAATACCTCGACAGCGTGAAGGCATCAACACTCGAAACACTGAACCTCGGTTCGGACGAGACCCCTCAGACCCTACAGATTGCTAATAACTTACCAGCCGGCGAACGAGCAGCCCTCATCCACTTACTCACCGATTACTAGGATGTATTCGCATGGTCTTACACGAATATGAAGGGTTTGGACCCACAATACTACCAACACCAGATCCACCTTCTCCCGGACGCTCGGCCGGTTCAACAAAGACGATACCGGATGAACCCCAATTATGCGGCTAAGGTCAAGGAAGAAATAGACAAGCTCCTCCGAGTCGGGTTCATACGACCGGTAAAATGCACCACATGGTTAAGCCCAATCATAGTCGTCCCCACGAAAAACGGGAAAATCTGAGTCTGTGTGGACTACTGCAAGCTTAATGCTGCAACGGTCACAGATGGATTCCCTCTCCCATTCACGGATAGTGTTCTCGACACGGTGGCAAGTCACGAATGCTACAGCTTTCTAGACGGGTTTAGTGGGTACAACCAAATCAGAATGCACCCGGATGATCAAGAGAAAACAACATTTGTCACGGAATGGGGTGTTTTCGTGGCAGAAGTCATGATGTTCAGTTTAAAAACAACGTCGGCCACGTTCCAACGCATCATCACCGAAATTTTTAACGAGTATATCTCGGCGTTCATGCAAGTCTTTCTCGACGACTTTGCCGTATATGGTCAGCGACTGGAACACATGACCCAGTTACGCCTCTGTCTTTATCGATGTCGCCAAGCTCGGTTAAGTTTAAACCCGGCAAAGTGTGTGTTCTTGGTCACAAGCGACAACCTACTCGGACACATCGTCAGTGAAGAAGGTATCACCATGGACCCGGATAAAGTACAAGCCATCCTAAAAGCCCCGACACCCTCGAACGCAAAAGGCCTCAGCCGATTTCTGGGACAAATCAGATGGCACGGTTGGATGATACGCCACCTGGCCGATTTCGCGACAACACTACACGCGGCGGTGCATCGACTCCCCTTTCAATGGACTTCAATCGAGGACGAGGCTTACCAAGGATTGAAATTAATGCTCTCGCATGCCCCAATTGTACAGCCCCCGAGATGGTCGAAACCTTTTCACGTCTTTGTGGACGCATCAGATATTGCCATCGGGAGCGCACTGATGCAATGCACGCCCCCAAATTGGTATCGGCCAGTGTATTATGCTAGCTGACGTCTCTCGGCCGCGGAAAAGAACTATTCAACCACCAAACGGGAGGCCCTCGGTATGATCTACAACATCAGTCAATTTCGGCATTACCTCTTAGGCCGAAAATTCACCTTTCACGTCGATCACTCGGTCCTCCTCTACCTGGTTAATAAACAAGCCCTGATAGGTCGACTTGCTCGATGGATGCTCCTATTACAAGAGTTTGATTTTCATATACAGCATCGACCCGGAGTTCAACACGTTGTCGCCGATTACCTAAGCCGCCTCGAGTCCGAAGACCCTGCCGAGCCCACGTATGATGATCTACCCGATGCCGACTTATTTCATCTCGCAACGCTAACCGGCGACAAAGAAGATGAATGGATCACGGAGATGAACCATTTCCTTAGTACTAGCTTGCCTCCCGACCACATGGCCCTCGATGTACGGAAACGACTCGCAATACATAGCCACAACTTTTGTCTACTTTCCGACATCCTCTATCACAAAGGCTCGGACGGACTATGGCGTCGGGCCATTCGACAATTCAAGAAGAAGGCCATCCTCCAAGAGGCCCACCTCGAAATCGCCAGCAGACACTACGCCAGAGAGTCCACGGAACGGAAAGTATGGCAAAGTGGGTTATGGTGGCCTACAACGAAAAAGGATGCCCACGAGTTCTGCCGACAGTGCGACTTGTGCCAACGGTTGGGACAGGCGATGGAACAAGCTCGAATGCCACACCAACCCATTCTTCCATTGGAACCATTTCAAAAATGGGGGTTAGATTTTGTGGGACCCTTCAAACCAGCCGCGGCCCGAACCGGTAATAAGTATATCATCGTCGCCACAGACTACTGCACAAAATGGGTCGAGGCAAAGGCTTTAAGAGACAACACGGCAGCGTCCACAGCCAAATTCGTGTACGAACATATATGGTGCCGTTATGGATGTCCAATTGAGCTCGTTAGTGACCAAGGTGGGCACTTTATAAACCATATAATACACGAGCTTACGACTCACTACGCAATGGTACATAAGAAAAGCACACCATACTACCCGCAGGCAAACGGATTGGCAGAATGACTAACAAAATTCTCCAAACAATCCTGAAGAAGATCGTCAACGAGAACCACACCAATTGGGATGACAAGCTCCAAAGTGCACTGTGGGCTTACCGCACGACATTCAAAACGAGCTTTCAATCCACCCCCTTTTGGATGGCTTTTGGTCTAGAAGCCGTTATGCCCATCGAGTTCCAAGTCCCAAGTCTCCGAGTGCAAGTTAAAGCACGACTTCTCGAGGCCCAATCCGAACAATTGAGGCTGGAACAACTCCTCGAACTTGGTGAGGACCGAGTAGCGAGCATGGCCCAACTTGAACAGCGCCAACGCCAACGAAAAGCCTTTGTGGACCGACATCAGAAGGGATTGGAACAAGAACTGACCATAAGCAAACCGGTCCTCGTTTTCCAGACGCGACTCGGTACTATGCCAGGAAAGTTACGATTTCGATGGACCGGCCCCTTCTGGATTATTGACGAGTTTAACGACACGTTCCAGCTCGGCACCCTCGCCGAGGAAATAGTCAAAAGCTGGGTGAATGGATTCCGACTACGACCGTACCAGGGAAATACCCCAAGCAACCCTTTCGCCGAGTCTCACGGCACGACCACGGCCACAAAGGAGGCCACGCGTCCCCCTCGGTAAGGACCCACCAACATTCCAAAGTAGACATTAGGTAGGATTAGGCATAGTTTTAGCAATTAGTTAGTTCCACCTACACCACCTACCACCTCACCCAAATCACGTCAGGTTAGAGGCACCCATTAGTCACTTTCACATTCACTTAAGTATTTAAAGGCACATGCATAGCATCCAAGGCGCAACACTAACTCCCTAGGACACGTGGCCATAATATCCTATTATGGCATCCACGCCCAAGAATCTCCAAGCTCCTCTTCATGCACAAAACCCTAGGCGTTCGCTAAAAAACAGTTACCCCAAGCCCACTCCACACACAGACGTTTTCTTGCACACCCAACATTCATCACTTCTACACTCTCAAGCTTCCTCTCGCTCACATCGCGTTCATCGCTCCCACCGCTCTTGCTCACAAGCCCTCTCTTGCCCTCGTAGCCCCGCTGCCACACCACAACCATCTCCTTCCCTCATTCTGTCTCGGCCTAGTCGAATCCTCCTTCCTCAATCTTCCACACAGTAGAACCCCGAGTCCAGTATGCCTCTTGCAGCTTCACAAGAAACCCGCTCCTGGCTTCAGGAACGAGGCTTGGGTGGTTATTTAAAGGTGATCGATGCCCCTGCGCACCCTGATGCCCAAACGGTCGCATGACGAATCCACCCGGACACAGTCACCAACAATATGATTCGTGCTGCCTTGGACCTAAAATGAGGAGGTGACCATGAGGTCGAGATTCCCCCTTCCACGACCCTGAATGAATACTTTGGTGCGTATTCCATATCTGGTAAAGCCCACCGCACCTACGGTGGATCCAACAAGGCATTCGGGGAACTCATTCGCATCCTGATGGAGTACGCGTTCGTGCATACCAACCCTACCAGTATGCCACAGAGCAAAGTGGCGATCATCATCAGTGCTTACGAGGGAAACAAAATCGACTGGGGAATCATCACAGGCGAAGGAATCCGGGCGGCGCTCGAATCCTTCCAAATCGGTAAGCGTATGTTGCCTGTGATCAACCACGTCCTTATAGTCCTCTACCCACCTCCTTCGGTTTCCCCTCGTCGTGCCCTGATCTCTCCGCCACCACCACGGAAACAACGTGGGTAGATTTTGGAGATAACTCGGGAAGAATGGGAAGAATCCTCGTCTTCTCCACCTCCCGCAGGCGTTCGGCACCCCGTTTCCGCCTTGGCCCCACCCCCACCAAAAACACAAAGACAACGGGCGGTGACAGCAACCCGTGTCGAATGGGATGAGGCCGAGGAGGCCATCCCCAAGGATGTCACCATACGCCAGAGGCCACCAAGGACATCAATGACCTCTCCTCAACCGAGCCCGCGGCCCACCAGCCAGTAGCCCTCGGCCATCCGGCAACAGAAGAGGAAACATGTCGGCCAACACCACCGGCCCTGGACACGCAAGAACAACCGCCAAAAAGATGCCGCATCATTCGAGAGGCAACCACAGAAACCGAAGGAGACCAGCGGCAGAAATCAAAAGAGGCTAGCCCCCCCTCCACGGACATAGTACCAATGGAGTCATGGCTCCAAGTCGGAACGATTGAGCATGGCCAAACCACGCAGATATCAGAGGAGGAAGTCATCGGGTACAAAGATCTCCCCGCGGAGGCATACGAGTTCAGTGCCCTACTTCGATTGGGCACAACTTACGAGTTAATGGATTTCCTCGCGCGTGCCCAAGTAGCTGCCGCCACTCGTATGGCCGAGGAGCATGCCGAAACAAAGATGATCCAACGCGCGCTAATGGGTGAAATCGAACCTCACAAGGATCGAGCCTTACAAAAGATAGGACGGAAGAAGCAAGTCCAGAATGCTTCGCTTCTCATAGAACTACCGGATCTGAACATGGCCTTAGTCGAGGCATATCGCAATCTACACCACACTACTCGGGCAGCCAAGGACATGGCCCGATGTATCAAAACGGCGCATCAGCAAGCCAAACGGGCTACCGACCTATGGCAAGCCGCCGAGGAGAAACTGGCGACACTCACGCAGTAACAACCGCCCTTAATCCTCCCTGCGCCGAGTGAAGCTGTCTCACCAGCCACTCTTCCGAACCCGAGCCCGAGTGCGGAAGGTACCGTAGCACACAAAGAAGACACCGCCCACCCCACGGTAGCCACGGCCGAGGCCAGCACAATGACAAACTCGGTACATGCAAGTGAGCCATCATCACGGGCAGATATCAGCCTGCACCCCCAAACCAACCACGCCTCGACACAAACGCCACCACCTCCGGAAGTCATGGAACAAGCGACACAGACAAACAGGGAGTCCTCGGCACAACTCCAGCAAGTGACAACCCAGACAGGGCCTCCCCTTAGGGACTACCAGGAGGAGCTTCAGGTCCAAATCGCGTTGGCCGAAATGGCCAAATAGAATCACAACAACATTCTTGGCCAGCAACGAGAACAAGCCGCGAACCGCGAAGCGAACCTCAAGCGCTTGCTTGCTGAAAGGTCGGTCGCGCTTGAAGCACGAGAATGAGAGGTGATGACCCTCCAAGTCTCGATCACTGAGGCTAAGGAACAGTTCATCAAAGAAACCGAGCGGAATAGCCAATGGGAACAAGAGCTCTTCGTCGACAACCAAGAATTACGTCGTCATCAAAGAGCCTTCCAGGACATGGCCAACGAACATATGCAG
The DNA here is from genome assembly GCF_043228905.1 of Azolla caroliniana. NCBI lineage: Eukaryota > Viridiplantae > Streptophyta > Polypodiopsida > Salviniales > Salviniaceae > Azolla > Azolla caroliniana. The sequence continues at coordinate 1,881,994 of NW_028230452.1, read as the reverse complement.
AAGTGGAGGATCTTGGAGGAGCAACGAGCAAAAATTTCCGATGCATATCACCAGTTGCAATCCGAGCACATCGCCGTCAAAGAACAACACTGGGATGCCTGGCGACTGGAAAGGGACGAAACTGTAGCACAGCTAACCAACTGTTATGAGTAGACCATCGCGCTCATCACAGAAAAAGCAAAAGATAATCAAGCTACGTTAGCACTCTTCGCCCGCAAAAGCCAAGCAGAAGCCAAGGCCGCAAGGGAGGCACTGGAAGTTCACCGCGCGAGCATCGGCATAGACGGTACCAAAATCAAAACCCTAATCCAGAAGTATCGCCAACAATTCACCACGAAGATCAAAGAAACACTTGACCATGTTTGGCAGGAGTGGTCAGCTCAAGTCGCGGACCTACACATACTACGCGTGGATGCCGAGAACTGACGGAAGGAGGGCTGAGGGTTTTACAAGATGGATGACACCAGCATCCAGACCCTCTGTGAGGACTTAACGAAAGAATATCATAGCTTGGCAACATCCCACACCGCGGCCATCGAGCAACTCTTGGAGGAATTCAACGACGATCTAATGGTGTTTCGTTTAGAAGTCGAAGCATACGAGGAAGAACGACTCGCTACCGGGAGTCACAGAGCTCCCACAAACACCGAGCAAGGAACCGAGTCACTACCCACGACAACTAGACCGGAGGAGTCTGCTCCTACCGACATCCACATCCCACCGGAGCCACAGACTATAACCCCGACCCTGCCTGCATCGGTCCCAACAGAGGAGGGCACACATGCCGACACCGCCATCCCCAACTCGGCAACACCACCCCCATCACCAACCCCACCGGCCAAGCAGCCAGCCCAACCCCACGCCCCCGAGGATATCCTCGGCATATTGGAAGAAGAATAAGACCAACCTCTAAGCCCCGTACGAACGGGCCATTTTTGTAATTCGTGTGGTTTTGTTAAATCCATGGTGAACCGTGGGTCCGACGGACAAAGTCCTGTCCCACAGGCGTGCCAAGTGTTGTCCGTAGGCCAAAACTAGAAATTAGTTAAATATAATACGCCGGAAGTAAGGCGAGTAGGTAAGGGAGAATTAGGTGTTGGGAGACATGTCCCTTCGGATGGGAAGGGAGAAGAACAATGATGATGAACAAACTCGGCCGAGGCCGGAGTACCCGGCTACGGAGAGCCGGATGGTGCAGGCCCGGTGAGAACCGGATGAGGAGTACCCGGCTACGGAGAGCCGGATGGTGCAGGCACGATGAGAACCGGATGAGGAGTACCCGGCTACGGAGAGCCGGATGGTGCAGACCCGGTGAGAACCGGATGAGGAGTACCCGACTACGGAGAGCCGGATGGTGCAGACTCGGTGAGAACCGGATGAAGAGACATATTCGTAAATATGTTTCTGAGAGTCCATCATGGCTATATTTGTAAATAGCCGAAAAGTCATATTAGTATAAATATGACTTAGGGCAAACTTTTAGAATGGGGTTGTTGTTGTTGTCTGTGTGAGATCAGAGCGTGTAACTGTGTACAGAGAGAGAGAGAGAGAGAGAGAGAGGAAGAGGTCATTGCCTCTGTTGTAACCGTCGCCTGTAGCGAAGATCGAGAGCACGAGGTCGTTGCCTCCGTGAACTCATTGTTGTACATTCTAGCATAGTGATAGTTTGCAGCCTGTGGGCTGCCGTGGTTTTTCCCTAGTTTGGGTTTTCCACGTAAACATCTTGTGTACTCTTCTCTACTTTGTGTCGTGCGTTTCATTTCCCGTTTTCTGTGTATGATTCTAAGCTCGGTTGTGGCCGAGCGTTGCGTATAGGGAGCATGCAGTTCCCGTCATTAGGTAAAACATCGAGTTTCGAGCCTCACAGTCAGCCAACCGCTCGACGCTGTATGAAGGAAAAGAAGTATATAAACCGAGGTCTACTTACCTCGGCAAGGGGGAGATATCTAGAGCCTAGGGAGGTCGGTTCATAGTTATAAGAGCTTTGTAACGCTACCGGTTGTGGGCCGTGTTCTTTTGTAATCATCGCTAACTATTGCAGTAATACATATCTATAGCTCTTGTTGTTTTCATCTATGTGTCATCGCTTTTGAGGTCTCAACTACATATACGACCTGGGCTCTATTCCGGGTATGCTCTCCGTGTTCTCCCCCTAACAACACCTCCGTGCACCAGTCTTCACGATTACACTTCCCTTGATACCGATAGCTTGTAGGCATATCGAAGGTGTTTCCGGCAGAACGGTTAACAATGTGGAGGATAAAGCATGCATAAGCCCTATTATCATTATACATATGCGGAAGGCATTCCACATCACATTCTTTTAATAATATTAACAAGCTTTCGAGTTTCCTAAGTTGAAGCAGTCAAATGACAAAGCCTAGGTACGTTTGAAGTGTCACGCGCAATAGGCAATTGTTGAGTTTCAAGTCTTGTGTCGCAAAGCACAAGCAGTCAATGAGTAGAAGGAAATCTCGACACATAGGTAATGGTGAGCATTGTTGTGAGTAGTGCGCAAAGGAGGGAGAGAAAAGAGAAAAGAGTTGAGTAAGGAAATATAAAAAATTGTTTACTTTTTACCTTTTGCTTAACTAGATAAATAGCCGATTCAAAAAATATGAATAGGCTAAATTTCGTTTTTTGGGAAATTATGGCCAAAATCACTTCTAGTTATCCCCCACTTTGGCTAGCAAAAGTCTTGACCTAACTCGAACAGTTACACTATTTATGGGACTTCGCCCATCACTACTCTTAACCCACTAGCTAATACACACATATGCTAGGATTAAGACCATCAATAACTTAACCATTAGACCATTTTAACTAGAGGGTATGATATACTAAAAAGCCAAATGCAAGCCCAATGGGATAAACGATAAGAAGCAACATACACCTTTCCTCACACCATTAATAAGCTTAACCATTTGGTCATTGACTTTTATTCAATTTTTTATTTACAATAAACCATTCGGTTAAGTGCAAACTTTTTCCTTAAGATCAAAGTGTGCACTTAGGGATTTTAACGTATTTTCTACCCATTTTCAGAAATCACAACCCTATTAAAAATTTGCATGTTTTCTAAAATATGCATCACAACCCCATTAATAGAACATGTTTACTATTAAAATTTTATTTGTATTACAAATTTGTGAAGCTTTTTATAAACATTTGCAGGTTTCCTAAAATTTGTGAATGTTTCAATTAAATAATTGATTTGTAACATAAATTTCAAAATGTAATAGTAATTTCCAAACATTTTAATTGTAAATTGAATAATTGTAGATTCTCTTAAAAGATTAATTTGTAAAATTTTGTCAATGTTTTTTGTAGAAATCATCATATTTATATGCATATTTGTTTCTCTCACATAAGAAATCATGATTTGTTTTTATGATGATCGGGCTTTTTACATGAAATTAGCTACTCTAACATAAGAAATCGTGATTTTTTTTATGATTATCGGGCTTTTTCATGAGATTAGCTTCTCTAACATAAGAAATCATGATTTTTTTTATGATTATCGGGCTTTTTACATGAAATTAGTTCCTCTTAAGAAATTGTGATTTATTTTTTTTTACGATTATCGGGCTTTTTACATGAAATTAGCTCCTCTAACATAAGAAATTGTGAATCTTTTTTATGATGATCGGATTGTTCACATGAAATTAGCTCCTCTAACATACGAAATCAAGTTTTTTTTATGGTGATCGAGCTTTTTACATGAAATTAACTCCTCTAACATAAGAAATCATGAATCCTTTTTATGATGATCAATCTGTTTACATGAAATTAGCTCATCTAACAGAAGAAATCAACCTTCTAATAAAGCATTTTGCTTGTGCATCAATTGGCTCCTCTAACATATAAAATCAACCTTCTAATAAAGCATTTTGCTTGTTGTGCATCAATTGGCTCCTCTAACATACGAAATCAACCTTCTAATATGGAATTTTGCTTGTGCATCTAATTGGATTGCACTTATTTCGGAGGTTTTTTTTCTTAGCGCTTTGGCATTCCTAATGAATGGAGATCTAAAAAATAATGTTTGGAAAATTTCTATTTTTATTGATAATTTTCTCATTTTTGAATGTTTGGAACATAGTTTCACTTTTGTTTGATTTAACTTTGTCATGAAACAATGTAATTTTCATGATGGGGGTATTGACACCTCTAAAAGGCGCGCCGCGCACTTAATAGAATAGCACACTTAAGAGGCTACAGACTTAATAGTTGCTCTACGTACTTATTTAAGGTTTTTTTATGGTTGTCCTTTATAAGGAGATGGTACGACAAACGAAAAAGCCAAGTGCAAGCCCAACAGGATAAGCTATTAGAAATGCCCACGGAGATACGAACTCATTGAACCAAATCACGATTGATTGTTGGCTTTGCCTGGCTGTGCTGCCCATATCACTACTCGCATTGCTGCTTGTGTTGCAGGAGGTGGAAAGAGGGTAACCACACAGCCCCGGGTTGTTCTCAAAGCTGGCAGACGTGTACCTGGTATTGAAGTTGTTCCGTGTGGGAATGGCTCCTTCCAGTTGGTTGTGGGCCAGGTTTAGAATACCGAGGTTTAGAGACGTGAGATCTTGTGGGATGCCACCGCTGAGCTGGTTGTAGGACAGGTCCAACTCCTCCAATTGCATCAACCTGCCGAATGTAGCCGCAGGTATAGTGCCCCTGATTCGGTTGTGCGACAGGTTGGCTCCTGTCAGACCTTGCAGCTCCCCGAAGCTCTCCGGAATTTCGCCTCCCAGATCGTTCATGGACACATCAAAGTAGATACGGGTACTCAGAACATACTTGAGAATGTAGACAGTGTTCTTCAGCGTGACAGGCACATCCTCGTAGAGGGTGCTCTGGTTACTGTTTGCGGTTTGATTGAGCTTGAAGTAGGAAAGGTGCGTGAGAGACGCAGGGAAGCGACCGCTGAAGCGATTGTTAGAGAGGTCCAGTGCCTGCAGTCTGGGAAGCTTCCAAACCCAACCGGGGATATCTCCGCTTAGCTGGTTGTAGCTCACCGAGAGCACCCTGAGATTGGATAAACCAGTTATGTCAGCAGTAGTAGTATTGCCTAAGGATCCGTTCAGATATTTGTTCCCCTGCACATCGAAGATGACCAGTGCCTTACTTTCTATTAACCCAGCAGGAAGGCCCCCTTCTAAAGAATTTCCATAGGCACCGAAAGTCTGGAGGTCGCGCATCTTGGACAAGTCCAAGCTCTCCATCTTCCCACTCAAATTGTTTCCAGAGAGTCGTAAAACCTTTAGAGCAGTCAGATTATGTAAAGCGTCAACAGGGACGATCCCTTGGAGGCTGTTTGTGGAGAGGTCTAATACCTGCAGCTTTGTCAATGCCCCGATTTCTAGAGGAATGTGTCCAGAAAGCTCATTGTTATTTAATGTTAAGCTCTCTATGTTTATTAGGCGGCCCAGAGATGGAGGAATGCTTCCTGTGAGGTTGTTGCGTCCAAGATCTAGGTTTGTGAGACGTTCCAGGTTTCCCAACCACGCTGGTATACTGCCCTGCAAGTTGTTGGATACCAGATCTAGCATTGTCATGTTCGCCAATCTACTGAAACACTCAGGTATACTGCCATTAAAGCTGTTGGGACCCAAAACTAGCGCTTGCAGGCTTGTGATGCCACAAAAGGACGAAGATATGGATCCTTCCAGAGCATTGCCACCGAGATTTAGAGTAGTGACAGTGCTGCGTTGTGCCAGGCCTTGGAGTAGTTGTTCTGGGATTGTTCCAGTTAGATTATTAGAACTGATGCTGAGTAGTTCCACTTTGGGAAGCTGGCCAAGCTGTGGTGGGATAGATCCTGTTAAGTGGTTATGCGAGAGGTTCAGATATGTCAGCTGTGGAAAATTCCAGTTCAACTCAGAGGGGAAGGTATCGACCATGCTGCAATAAGACAGATCCAAGTATTGAAGCTGCGTTAAATTCTGCAATACCTTCGTAGGGAACCCCCCCTCAATATGGCTGAGCTGCCATGCCAGCGTATGCAGGTCTGCCATTCTACCGAAACACTCAGGTATGCTCCCTGTAAGACCCTGGGATACGGGGTATCCTGGTGGAAGGTAGTTGAAGAAACCAGATTCCTGCATCCATCCCACATCGAACCACACCATTTGGGTACAGTTGCAAAGCTCAACGGGAACTGAACCCTCAAGATTGGCCGTAAAGAGAGAGAGTACCTGGAGGTTTATGAGCATTCCCAGCTCACTGGGGATGGAACCCCTTAGAGGGTTGAACCCTAACCGGAGTTGGGTGAGTTGTGAGCAGCTAGAGAGTGTGGCCGGTATCTTGCCTGTCAGGTTGTTGCTCTGGAGGGCCAAGGTCAGTAGCTGGGTGAGGTTCCCGAGGCTATCAGGGATGGGGCCTTCCAGGCTTGTGTGAGAGATATCCAGATGCTGCAGAGAGGTACAGGTGCCTACAGAAGCAGGAATGTGGCCAGTGAGATTTATGCCATCTATGTACATGTCTTCCATGGTAGATCCAGCAGCACTACAGAAGCCAAAACTGGATGGCAGTGACCCGTGGAGCTTGTAGGGGCGTGGATCGTAGGGATGACTATCCACGGTCTCTACCACATTAAGATCTTCGATAACAAGTGTTTGGAGGTGAGGAAGCTGCCAAATGGATGGGGGGATAGAGCCTTGTAGACCCGTCGTAGACAAAAACAAGGTCTGTAGTTGGGTGAGGTTCCCGAGGCTAGCAGGGATGGAACCCTCGAGGTTTGTGATAGAGAGAACCAGAGTCTGCAGAGAGGCACATGTGGCTATAGAAGTAGGAATGTTACCTGTGAGATTTATGCCATTTATGTATATTTCTTCCATGGTAGATCCAGCAGCCCCACAGAAGCCAAAAGTGGATGGCAGTGACCCGTGGAGCTTGTAGGAAGGTGGCTGGTCGGGATGATTATTCACAGCGTCTACCACATTAAGATCTTGGATTGCCAGGTATTGGAGGTGAGGAAGCTGCCAAATGGATGGGGGGATTGAACCTTGTAGACCCGCGACAGTCAAGGACAAGATCTGCAACTGTTGGCAATCTCCCAAGGAAGAGGGAAAGGATGCCCCGGATGCATCAAGGCCAAACAGTACAAACGCCTCAATGGTAGCACAGAAAGAGAAATTAGCAGTCGCCGGAAAAGAGGTGGGCGAGATGCTGAGAAGTGGAAGTGAGGAGTCGGACCAGCTGCCATCGATGATAACAAGTTGCTGAAGAGCGGGGAGATGGGTCCACATTTCTGGAGGAACAAGGCCGCTGAGGCCAGTGTTGATAAGGCGCAGGGTTTGGAGGTTTGGGGAGTTGAGGATAAGGGAAGAGGAGATGTGACCAGAGAGGAGGGCGTTGTAGCTGAGGTCGAGGTATGTGAGGATGGAGGAGTTGGTTGGTTGGTGGGTGAAGAAGAGGGAGGAAGAGAGGGGTCCTGAGAAGTTGTTGTCGGAGAGATCGAGAAGAGAGAGGGAAGGGAGGAGAGCGAGAGAAGGGGAGATGGAACCAGAGAGGTTGCAGGAGGAGAGGTTGAGGGAGGTGATGTGGAAGCTGTCATCACAGAGCAGGCCGAACCAGCCGGCAATGCCGTTGGACGGGCAGTAGGAGGGCGGTGCCGTGGTGTGGACAACATCACTATCACTAGTAGAGGTGGAGGAGGTGGAGGTGGTGGTCCAGGTGGAGAGGCAAGATAAGGGGTCGTGGGTGATGGCATCCCTAATTTTCATGAGAGCTTGTGCTTGTGCTGCCGCCATGTCATCGGAGGAGAAGGTGGGAGAGGGAGTGGGAGTGGGCGCCACAGCCACAGCCACGGCCACAGCCAGAACCTCCGCAGGCATTGCGGAACGTATGATGAGAATAAAGATTGAGAGAAGAGGGAGAGTGCATGGGAGGTTCAGCATTTCGTGATCGGAATATGAAGGATGGTGGAAACCAACCGAGGAGGAGTGTTGGATAATAGGATTGAGGAGGGGAAGTGAGTGAGTGAAAGAGCTGGAAATTTTGGAGTAGAGGAAACCAAAACAGCAACTAACGTAATTACTTGACGATGGGAAGGAGGGAAGTGATAAAGAACGATGGATGATGCCTTAAGAGTAGTTGATTACGTCTACAAAGAAGGAGTCAATCATCTACAAGAGTAACTTTCGACCCGGACCCATGACTCCCTATGGACGTTACTAGTGACCACCACCACTACCCCCACTAGGCAAAGCTTACCCCACCACAGATTCGCCAAATCTTGCTCAAGCTTCTAAAGCATACAGAATTCATCCTTATTCTAGTACCAGATGTGATGACAATCATTCCTGATCTCTACTAACAATGTGTCAACGAATCATGATAGTGCGAGCAAAGGGATGTTGAGAACAACAACAACAACAAAGGCGGCCAATACCAAAGACATAAAGTAGTTTAAGGCTTCAACGGTTTAGGGACTAGTTCATTTCAGTTTGAAAACTTCGAAACCAATTAAGGCTTAACCAGTTTAGCCTTGTCCAAACCAAGGACAAAAGGGTTAAGCCGAAACTAGATTGTTGCCGATCCCTAGTGCAAATGCTCCTCTTATCACTTTGTCTCTCTTTCATGTGCTAGGTAACAAATTTCTATTCCAAAGGACCATTACTTTGACATGTTTCTCGCTAATGTTTAACGTATATTTTATATTGCATCCATTCAATATGGTTGTAAAACTAAAATGAGCCTTGATATAACAACCTAATAAAAGGTTTGCTCAAGTTTCATGGTCTAACTTCCATCTTGATAAATTGACAATCTAGAATACAATAATTGTGAATGTCATATAATATGAATTGCCAAGCACTTGTTGAAACTCTCAATAATTCACTACAACAACCAAGTCACGTAGCGATATGTCGTGTTTTCCTAAAAGGCTTTGCTAAACGACACATAGAACATGCATCGCTTATTGACACTTGCTAAAATTTAATGATTTTACATGTTGGAAAGCATCATGCCATAGTATAAACTGAGCACAGGTTCTTAACTTGAGCACTCCATGTTTCCCAATGCCACAAGCTACACATATGTAGTTATTTAGGATTTAGGGCTAGACACATAAGTTAATTATTCACACATCCATTCAATCATATTCATACATACATTTATACATAATACAACTATACATGCATGCTCATTCAAACAACCATTGATACACATTCATACATGTATACATCCATTCATTCATACAACCATTCGTTCAACACACACATGCGTCCATACAAATACAACTATTCATTTGCATACATACATACAAACGGACTTACTAATATATTTATATCAAATATTATAGATCAAACTAATGATGAGCAAAGAAACAAGAGACGAAGGAGACGAATAGATTGAGAAATCTTAACCATATTAGCCACTACTGAATATTACCTTTATGTCATACGTTGATCGTTGAAATACCAGATCGGACGAAATGAACTTACCATTTGTCTAGATAATCAAACATCATGTCCTTTCCTTGGCATAATGTTAGGTCGTTGTTCTTTTATGGCTTCCTTGGCAGGGTGTGGGAATGTACACGTGTGGTGTGGCAAAGGTAAACATGGGTGTAACAGGAGTAGATATAGATGTGATGTGAATAACAAACGGATGGGGTAGAGGATTTATGGATGTATACAGAAGAGAGAAACGATAGGGACATGGAGAAGCATATGCATATATATATATATATATATATATATATATATAGAGAGAGAGAGAGAGAGAGAGAGAGAATCATGGATTGTATATAGACACATTATATATTGGGGCTTTGTCCACTCAAGTGGAGCCCACAACATGGAGTCGAAGGAGATAAGTTATAATTACTTACAATCATAGTTATATATTTATATATGTATGCCCTTTTTCCTTTTATATGTCTTTTGTGTGTGTGTACGAACACAGGTATATAGATGTTGGATTACAAGGAGAAAAACATAAAAAGGAGAAAGAGGAAACAAAGAGGGTGCTGATTTTATGAGAACATAGGGCAAAACAAAAAAATAGAGAGCAAAAAAACAAAAAAATAGAGAGAGAAAAACAAAAACGAAAGAGTGAGCAAGAGGAAGAGTGGACTACCAAGGTAGAGACAGAGACCTACGAGGGGTTGTTCGTGCTATCAGAGAACCATGATTGAACAATACATATCCTGTCTACTTGTATCAGGTTTCTTCGTTTCGTGTTTTTTTTTTCTTGTTTCCGTTTTTCCTTAGTTTTTCCATCCACCTAGTTGGGTGAGGAATTATAATTTGGGTTATTGCTTGTTTGTTTATCCACCCAATCGGGTGAAGATTGTAGCCAAGGCTATCGCCTTGAGGCTAGCACATTTCCAATGCTTATTGTTGTTGTATCCACCCGATTGGGTGAAGATTGTAGACAAGGTTGTGTTGCCTTGAGGCTAGTTCAAACCTAGAGAGACTATACTCAATTGATATCTTTGTTATTCTATGCAACCAATCGGGTGAAGTTTGTAACCAAGGCCATTGCCTTGAGGTAGATACATTCCTCTAGTGAGGTCGTATTTAGTTGTACTCAAAACATAATGAAGTTGTTCGGAACCTACGGTTCCCGTGGTTTTTCTCTATTTTGAGTTTTCCATGTTAAACATTTTGGTGTACTCTCATTTTCGTCTTGTGGTTTCATCTATTGTTAATTGTGTTGGAAGTCTAAATCATCCTGATTCAGCCCCATATTTCTAATATTATATAGGTCGGTTGGGTAGGAGGCATCACGTGGCGTATCTATACATACACCCATGATCATTCCCTCGACAAGCTAGATGCGGCCAAATTCCTACAATGAGAATCGTGGGTATATATACCACAACCAATGTGTGTATATGGGCACCTAGGCAAACGGGCAATTATCTACAACCCTACACCCATTGCTTGGTCAAGTCGTGCATTATTTACACTTGCATGTTGGGTCCACATTAGTTGCCCAACCCGAGCATACGGTATAGAGATCTATCTTTGTATCTATATACGGTATTTTCCATGTGTACATCACCTCCAACGTAATATGTTCCTGCTAAGATCCCTCGCCTCAATAATTCTACTTTCCCATGTGTTGGCTTCCACTCATATATTCGTCCACATTCATCACCTAATCCCCCGGTGAATTACAAATTTACAAGTTTAAATAAGTCGTATTATAGTTTTTATAGAAGAAATTTGGGACTCTAAATTATTGCTCCTATGTGAAGGAAAACTTTCATCAACTCTAGAAAGCAGGAACGTCTCTATGAAATTCATAGTCATTTCAACAATAAGAGTTTACATACAATATTGTACTTTCATGAGGAAGATTTTGCGCGTTATTGTTTTGTGTTCGTTTATCGAATGTTGAGCATCGTGGTGTCGAGGGAAGCATGTATTCTAGATGCACATGTACATGTAAAACTTGCCCATTCGTGTGCTCATACTAGATGACAACGTTGTGCTCGACTTTTTGAACATCCGTTTTACATGTCGTGCATTATCCTCCATCTTAATAGAAAGCATGTCATGCATTATCCACCCTCGAGACATGCACGTCCACTTGTATGTGCCACAAATGACTATTGGGTTATAAGCAGTTGTAGCAGAGAAATCAGCTCCTGTTTGCTCGAAAAGCTTTGTATCTTCATTAGCATGAACTCTCCCATGTCTACCACTACATTCCCACACACTCATATCGGCATATGATGTTTTCAAGCAAGAAATTGCACACTATATTCCCCACACACGCGTATCAGCATATGACAATGGCAACAATTCTAGTACCACTTATTAGGAGCGAACGTCATTATTCCACCTTGACTACATCCCATTATAATACATGGTTGTGCAACAATCCAGTGGATGCTATTCCTCTACAAATTGGGATTGACAGTATTCCACATGCCTCAAATGTTGCATCCAACATTGGACAATTTGTCAAGGGTCAAAATAAGGGAAGTACGAAACCATATGATTTCTTGAATGAAGAGTTCATCCATATAAGTGCACAAATGCTAATAATCAATCCAAGGCGTGGATCCAAATTGTCAGATTTTTGAAATTGGAACTCGTTCATGTTGTATACAATAGTGGTGGTGTAGGAGGTATCAAGTCATGGTGCAAGGAGAGAAACAACATGGAATGGTTAGTAAAAGTAGTACTAGTAGTAGTGTTGAGTCTGTCACGGCAAATGAAGATAGATACAAATAAGAGCAGAAATGGAAAAGTGTGGAGTGTGTGTGTGTGTCTGTTTGTCCCACATAGAGAGGACGGGGAGGAAGGGAGGTATAAATAGAGTGGTTTGAACAACAGCAGAACATACTTACCTGGGCGGGGTCTATCGGTGATCAGCAAGGCCGATGGCTTAGGGCCGGCGCCTCCATTGCACTGCCGGAGGGGCTGTTTGCCCTAGCATCTCCCCAATGTGGGAGAGTGCACGTCATAATTTGTGGCAGCGGGGGCTCGCGTTCGCGCGGCCCTTTTCTCAATCAAATCAAATCAAACTCTGAATGTCATATCAAAAATTGGATGTTGTATTTGTGGACTACGTAATATGTGTAAGTGACATAAAAGTATATATAATTCAGGTTTGTGATGTAAATAACCGAAGATGTATGTGATGTGATGTAAATAGCACAGCTGGGTATATGTAAAATACAGAAGAGATAAATAAACGATCGGGGGACATGGAGTAAAGAGTGGAGGCAAATATATATATATAGTAGAGAGAGAATCATGGATTGGATATGGAGGCATAAATATATCTATTGATCAGTCGGGTAGGAAGCATCACATAACATGCCTATACACTCCTGGACATGCTAGATGCCGCCAAATTCTTACCATGATACTGGTGCGGAAAATCACGGGTATACATACCCCAACCAATAGGTGTAAAGAGAATGTAGGCAAACGGGCAGTTATCTACCAGTTAGGCCTGCCACTACACTGGGTATTACCCATTGCTTGTTTAAGTTCAGGTCCGCCTTCGTGGCCCCAATCAGAGAATAGAGAGCGTCCCGTTGTCAAGTCTTTGCCTTGTGAATACGACGGATTTGGTCAGATCTATGTATATATATATCTATTATGGGCCCTTCCCAGCAAAACACCGTATTTTCCATGTCTATGTCCGTCATTAACCGGTGCCTGCTCGGATACCGCGCCTCAGTAATTTTACTTTCCCATGAGTGGCTTCCACACGGATACATATATCCCGCCCACATTCATCATTCGATACCCCTAACGACCAGGAAGGTTCAATTAGCTTATCATACAGAGGGAATTAGGAGACTCCCTCGCATTATTCATTTATCCTTACAGAAAGGACATTTCGGGCGATTGTGGTGAGGGGGCGCGCCTGTATGACCTCGGCGTCAGTACAATACCAAGGCGACGCACGCAGCTCCCAGAGACAGCAAGCTGCCTCGAACGGGTACTGCCCCCATGAAAGAAATTAGGTTAATATCATGTGGCCTTATAGGCCACGTATCAGATATTAAACTGATAAGAACAGATACTACACTTGATCTTAGCCAAAAGGCCGAGAAAGGTATGCTTCTTTCTGTGCTTCTACTTCCATACTTATAGGCTGAGCGTGAGCAGGATTCCGTATGTGGGATATCTCCCTCTGCTGCTCACTCTCTCCCATAACTGTACTAAATACGTTAAGCTTTTCGCTTCACACACCAATTAACGAAACCATATAATAAGTTTCACGAAAGCTTAGTCGCTTCTCGTGCACCTATGACCTCGTTCCATAATCCACATTACAAAGCTCAATGTCGCCCTACTTCGGCAATGCTTCCCCAACTTAGTTCATTTCAAATCCATGTGCACGTATCTGTACGCCTAAATAACCCCAAATTGTTTCCCCTTATCCTTGTGCTAAGTTCTCGACAATCATTGGCTAGCAAGGGACTCAGAGAGTAGTGACCCATGTTTGTCTCGTATCAAATGTTGAGCATCTTGGTGTCGAGTAAGTTTCCTACCTCCTCTTCTTTAGCTTCACCCTTATTCCAACTAATAGAGAAAGTTCACAATCACATTCTTGGTTTGTTTTGTATTCAAATATCAAATGTTGAGCATCTTAGTGTCGAGGAAGCATGTATATGTGAAATTTGCCCATCTATTTGGTCATACTTAATCACAACATTGTGCTCAACTTTTTGAACATCCCTTTAACATGTTGTGCATTATCCTCCATCTTAATTAATAGAAAGTATGTCTATCCCAAACAGTACAAGTGCATGCAAAGTAAAGGCGAACATCTAGCTCACCTTCCATCAATAGAGCAAATACATGTTCTCCCCCAAACCTCAGAGGCAACAACACACGAATTGAGACCTCGATTCCATTCATCGACGTCCCACACCATAACTAAGTGCATCACAACCTAACGTAAGAGGTCCAAAGTATTACTTACTACTTCGTGTGCAATTGATAGTATCGCTAGGCCGTCTTGTGCTAACATGCTATTATGACCATTATGCATGCATCATAAAGGACGTGACATGCAACCCTTTTAATTCTCAGTGTTCTAGTTAACCATGCCCATGATAAAACTTGTTTGGGACTCAACTATGGGTTGATCCTTCAAGTTCACTTCCTTGTGGAACCATTCTTCCATTTAAGTAATAATTCATAGTAAGACATGTGATGGCATATGACATTTCTCTCATTGATTGCAAACTTATCAAGGTGTTGTGCAATGCATGGTGTCAGACATCAAATAAACCTTTTTGGGTGTGTGATGTGATCGGAGATTAGTATTGGACACAAGGTAGGTTGAAGCTTGATACGTTGGTCCAAAAACGTGGCATTATTCCTCTTCGGCATCAAACATCTACATCATGCTTTATAGGCACGTCCAACCAAACCAGAATGTCAAAGGGTGGGCAGAAATTTGGGTACAACACCATGTCCATAAGTAGAAAGAAATTTTAGTTTGGCAATTTTTGCAACTCTTTGGGAACCTTGTCCCTAGAGGATTTGCCTAAATGTTACTCAGTATTGCAACACCTTGTAGGGTTTACTTCGACATAAGGATAATTGGGACTTTCTATAAATTTGCAGAAAGAGAGATTCATAGGTTGGTTTTATTGTTGTCTTCAGAGGTCAAATATAACCTACGCAACCAAAAATATTACATTTCTCATAATACATGTGAACGTGAGTTGTGACTCTTGGTGTTCAAGAACTTTACCAATGAATGTTGCAATTGAGAGTGCACATTATAACTATGAGGAAAATCATGATTGGGTTTAGTCGAATATGTGTGGAAAGCATAGTCAAATATGGTCAAAGGTAGAGCATTGTATCAAAGTGTGATACTCAGACTTCCAAATTTTATTCAAGCAAAGTGTGCAGAATCGACAACTCTCATCACTTATGCCCCAATGCCCCTCCTTACATGGCAATGCATGTGAGCTAAGTGGATTGGTGCAATGTTTCATATGGCAACCGCTGGAATGGGCTCTAACATGTATTGACGTGTGGAATTTCCCATTTGGTGAAGAATATGGTTTTGAAGCTAGGTGCAATATATGCAATATAATGTGTGAAGCATGAGCCTCCACATTTTTCCCATGTCATGATACATTGGCATTGCAAAAAGGCCTCATTTACAAAAGAATCTAATGATGCATCATGAAGCAAGTATATTGCATCACATTTTCCAAACCACTTTCTATATATTGTATCTAACCAAAACATAAAAATTTGCTTGTATGTGTTTTCGGATCTTTTTGTTTGCTTCCCATGCAATTCTAGGAAGTCGACGTGAGGGGCTTTTTTGACCCTTTCCATGACCTTGATCTCATTGGGAAGTGTGATCCCTTCTTAGGAAGTAGGAGAGTGTGTGGTGTTTGTTTCTTGACTTGTAGAAACTTTGAAAGAAAATCCTTTTGGACATTCTCAAACTTTGTCCAAGTGGACTTGCACATGTCACCTCCATATTTTCACGGTTCACCCCATTTAGAAGCATAGGTGTCATTAAAGTGCGAAACGGGCATTTCTCGAGGACCCAACACTTAAATTTGTCATGATTACATGTGTCCTCAAATGCAATTGACCTTTAACCAGTGGGTGGCAAATTCATTCCATCTATGATTTGACGGAGCTATAAGGATCATTATTGTACATAGTGCATGGTTTATCTTTTGTTTGGATCTTCATGAACATAATTTTCTTGACTTCACATGGCAAAGTTACACAATTCATTGTAACCTCATGAGTGTAAGCATTGGTGAAAAAATGTGTATTGTGGTTTAAAAGATGCTTTGTTAGGTGCTTAATCAATGTGTGCAATTTGTTTTAACCATCCTTGAATATTTGGTTAAATTTTCTAGATGATTTGATTCTTGTTTGGGATTAAAATGTATTGATTTGGACACATGTGTCATGCTGTCACAAAAGATGTTACAATTGGTGGTATTGCTTCGTCCTTTACAAAAGTTCGGAGATTGTAACTTTGCTTGTTTTGTAAAAGCCTCTAGTTTGAAGGGTAAATCTTGTGTCTTTACTAGATATCTTTCATTTCTTTAGGATGCATGACTACCCTCCAATCCTTTGTCTTCCCATACACATATGCATGATGAGAAACTCACCTAGGGGCATGATAGTTGACTACGATAATTATGTAATATATATATATTATATATATATACAAAGTTGTAAGTCATATGGGTAATCAGTGTTGCCTTTTGACGGCCGTTTTGAACGTTTTTGGCAAATTTAACCGTATATGAAGGTTAATTTAAAAATGAAACTGTCAATCTTGACGGGCATATGTTTTATGAAAACGTAAAAATGAAGGCTTAAAATTTCCTAATACCGTCAAATTTTACTAAGACCAATACAATAGTATTATAGTCCTAGGTAGTAGGAACAAATTGTTCAAGTTGCATTGGGAGTGTATGAATTTGAAAGACTCACATATGTGTGTAACGAAAAGGTAAAAAAACTAATAGAGTCTAGACTCTAAATTATGAATCTTTTCTTCCCAATTCCCCCGCCCCGTTTCCCCATCTAAAACCTTCCTTTCCCTTTCCCCCCCTTTCCCCCATTTTCCCCCATCTCCCCCCATTTCTCCCCTTTTCCCCTGTTTCTTTGTTGCTCCCGAAGCCCTGCACCTTGCTGGAAGCTCGCAACTCAGTGCTCACTAATAACTATCCCTACTCGAAGCTTGTTGCTCGTTTCCTGCTACAGTCTACTCATAGATTCAAGCTTTCAGCAACACCTACAGCAGTCCTACTCACCCATCTAAGGTGGCTCTCTCTCTCTCTCTCTCTCTCTCTGGAATGCAAAGAACACTAGTAATTGAATATTTAGAAAAACTAACAGGATACATTTAGTCCGCAAGAAAAACTAGACACAAAAAACTCTAATTTCATGCATGCAACCTACACCATCATAGAAAGTCCAAACCCTAAATATGAAGCTTATGCCTTCTACTGATAGACATAAGTAAGCCCACACTTGCCACAATAATGGCGATCAAAATGGCTGGCCATGAAGGTACCAGCACCACAATCAGCATTAGGGCATTCCTTACGGAGTCTCTGAACCTTCCTTGAGTCGTCCACCTTGTAGTACTGCAAGACAGAGAGCTTCACTTTCTTCTTCTTGTGCTTGATCTTCTTGGGCTTTGTGTATGTCTTCTTCTTCCTTTTCTTAGCCCCACCGCGCAGACGCAACACGACATGGAGAGTGGATTCCTTCTGGATGTTGTAATCTGCTAGGGTTCGCCCATCCTCGAGCTGCTTCCCGACGAAGATCAATCTTTGCTGATCCGGGGCTATCCCTTCCTTATCTTGGATCTTGGCCTTGACATTGTCGATGGTATCAGAGGATTCTACCTCTAAAGTGATGGTCTTACCAGTTAAGGTTTTCACGAAGATCTGCATCTTGTCCTACAATCGAAGCTCAGAGGAGTAGTAAATTGCCAAGGTCCTCACCCATTGATGCATCGAGACATACATCAACATGCATCTTGTATAATATATGTATATGTGTATGTCCATACATCATCATCTAAGTGTAGGTTAGGTTGATAGATAGATATCTATGCATATATTTTGAGGTGTCACATATACGTATGTGCACATAGAATCGTGTATGGAGTGGCGGATGCATCGGCGAGGCTAGTTAATAATAATAAAATCATGTTTCATCATGTTAGTTCATGTTGCCAGTTGATGTTAACATGTCGCGAACTCCTCTAGGACCAAAGCAAAAACTCTATAGGATATGGCTTGCATATCTAACTTTATTGTATAGTGTTAAATACCAAACCAATTAATCTTTGGACTTATCCTTGCATTTATGGCATCATTGTCTCGTACATGTTTTATTGGAAAAACATGCTACGTAGTAACATTATGTTGTGGTGTGTCTAGGTTGGCATTCTGCATCTAGACGAAGTCCAACTTACCCTATATATTTCCCTCTACGAAAATTTACAATGGCTTTTACTAGATATACCACCAAATTCTTTTACTAGTCCATCAAAACTAGTATTGCTCTCCTCTTTAAGGGCAAAAGTTTGGGAATTATATTCATGTAAAATCTCATTGCTCAATAGGTCAGAACTAATATGCATGGGTTTAATGATGCTAGTGATTGTTTTGAACTGATGGCATGATCTTTCTTACATGACCCATTTCTTCTTGTTCAGAATAATTATGGCTCCCAATAGAAAATCCCAATAGAAAAAATCAACGAACCATTAGTGCAATGTTTGCATGGAAACCACCCAACGATACCAATGACATAAATATAAACAATGATTTAAATGAGGATATGGATATGTTTGGGACTGATTTAGAGAGTTTAACTCGAGAGAGTTGTTCCTCTAATATAACTAAAGAAAAGCCTAAGAGAAAATTCCGTGAAGCATGGAGGGATAAATTCCCATGGATAAGATGCATTATGCAAGGAGACAAAACATTAATGAAATGTGCATGGTGTGAGAAATACGCTAGTCCTGGGCCTTGGGGTCTTGGTTCTGGATGCATTACTTTGCAACTTGATGCAATTTTGACCCATGTTAACTCAAGTGGTCATAAATTATGTGCATCAAAGTGGATATGTGATGTTGAAGGGAAAGCAATGTCCATCCCAAAGCATGTATCACAATTGGATGATATTAACAAAAATAAGGTCATAACAACAATGAAACTCATGTACTTTATTGCAAAAAAAGATTTGTCTATTGCTACATACCAAGAATTATGTGATTTGGCTGTGCTACTAGAGGTGCCTAATATGCCTAAGCAACATGATTATATATCTTATACTAGTAGATATGGGGGATATGAATTTTTGGTTGCCTTCGGAAAATATCTTCTAGAAGTTCAAAGCTCAAACCTAATAAATTCCCCATACTACTCTTTGATGCTAGATGAAAGTACTGACAATGGATTAGAGTTGCATCTCATTATGTATGTTACATACTTGCAATGTGGTGGTTGTGGGCCTAAGCAAACTGAATATATGGGTTTGCTGAAAATTCCCAATGGTAAAGGTAGAACTATATATGAACATGTTAAGCATCTATTAGGCGATCGATGCCTCAACATGAACAAGTTGATTGGATTGGCAACTGATGGTGCGTCATCAATGATTGGTAGTGAAATTGGAATAGTAACATTAATGAAAAATGATATCCCACATTTGGTTGGTGTACATTGTATTGCTCATAGAGAAGCATTGGTTATTTCAGATGTATCTAAAGATATCCTTGTGCTCATTCTTGTAGAAAAAATTGCAAATAAGGTATATGCATGGGCTAACAATAGTACCAAAAGGACACATGAAATTTTAGAGCTCTTGGAACAAATGCAATTGGATGCTCATAGACCATTACAAATTCATAATATTCGTTGGTTGTCGCGTGGTCAAGTCATGGAAAGACTAGTGAGTATAATGCCTGCAATACTTACTATTTGGAAGAAAGAGAGCTAAAACGAGTGGTATAATAAAGCTTGTATCTATAGTGTGCAATTTTGCTTTTGTATGATGGCTGATGTGTTGCATTTGATGAATATCTTGAGCTTGAAACTTCAAAAAGAGAATTTGGATGTAACTTCAATTGGTGCAGAAATTGATATTACAATTTCTAATTTGCGAAGGTCTTTCTTGAGAAATGACACATTTGCGGATGGAACAATGTATTTATCCAAGTTCTTAAGATGCTCTAAAGTTGGGTTTTTGGAAATAGAGGATAAAGATGGCGTTACATATAGGCATGAACTATACTTCAAACAAATTCCTATGGATAAAGCAAGTCAAAATGATACAAATCCCAATATTGCAAAATCTAAGGGAATGAGGCCATTTATAGATGGATCACTTGAAAGTTGTATTAAACTATCTCAAAATTATGTGCAAAATGTTATTGATGGACTAAATGCAAGATTCCCTAACTTAAGCCTCTTCAATGCAGCAAAATTATTCAGCCCATGCCATTATGCAGATGATGATGTGATTAGGGATAGTAAAGCAAAAACATGGTTGGGAATTTTGATGTCAATGCATGTCCTCAAATTTTACATGATGCAAAGGCTTGTGAAATGGAACTCTATAGGTTTGTTGACACTTTACGTTTAAATTGTGAAGGCTATACTATGCATGAAGCTTGGCGTATGTTTTGCAAAATGAAGGATTGGCACGATAGTTTCCCTCATTTGATGAAATTATGGCAAGCTACTTTGGTTATTCCGTCTAGCACAGTTTCGTGTGAGAGAGGGTTTTCTAAGCAAAATCTCATCAAAGAGATGAAAAGAAATCGATTGAATATAGAGCATTTAGATGATTTAATGCGAGTCTCATTGAATGGGCCACACATTGAAGAGATACAATGGGATCGTGTATATGAAATTTGGAAAGATGCAAAGGATAGAAGGGTATAATATATTGTTTCGTACAAATATTCGATGTATTTACTTTTTGAAGGGCATTTTTTTTGGTAAACCGTCAATTTGACGGGCAAAATTTTTGGAATACCGTTCTCATGACAGGCAATGTTGGCCGTCAAAAGGCAACACTGTGGGTAATGCATTTATTCAATTCGACCCACAAAAATGACTTAAGCAATTATGTAATTGTTTGACTATGGACCATTAGTTTAGATCATCGACTCTCTCTCTCTCTCTCTCTCTCTCTCTCTCACGTGTTTTTCATCATGTACTAGTTTTGGATAACTATTTTATAGATACTATACTAAAATATATTTGCTTAAATATATATCTTACATTAACATTGTGTGTATGCATTATCAATGAGTTTTTTTTGCTACTTTAATTATGCATGCAAGATGTGCATGTGATACTTTACGAAGTCATTTTGCTCAATCTCTGGCAAGACATGATCCTTATAATTGGCATCTCAATGATACATTTGGTTCAATGTTTTACTTATTTCTACTCGACAACTAAATGAAGCCCACGACATCAATGCATGAAATTGATTCAATGTGTATGGGCTCACACATGAATCCAATGTTCAATCTTGCACTACTATATACGAAGTCTTCATCCATGTAAGGAAACATAGATTATAACACTTAGACGAAGTAATTTAACAAGATGTTACGTTTGGTAAAGCAATAGGAAGAAAACATTGTTTTAATATGTTCGAAAGGTTTTTTATATAGAGTGATTAAATGTACAAATATGATGGCCATTGATACGATAGTGAGGTTATTGACTAAAAACATAAATTGGAAGGCATAATGCTCATCGCTCAAGTTTAGTGGCTTTATAATGTAAGTCTAGGTTTTAAAGCAAGTACTAAAAAATAGTTTGATTATTATATTAGGCTTGTTGAAAGAACCATTCCAAATTGTAGCTCGTTTGAGATAGTTTGCACAAAGACTTTTGATAACTGATGCTTGAATCGTAGAAGGTTCCCTTTCCTTGCGGGGTTGTGCAAAAAACAAGGGAGTTTGACAAAAAGAAAAGGTGTTGGGATGCATAGTTGACGATCTCTATGGATGCGTAAAATATACCTCTCTATGCATGGATAAATATATGAGTGAGTCGGTTAGGGATTCACGTTCCAGATGTACAAAGCCAACTTTTAGCGAGGGTCGGTTATAAAAACTGATAGCAATATTAGCGATGCGAAAGCCGGCGAAATTGTATGCGTAGGTAGGCTCTATGGGAACCAAGAAGGGCATATCCGACGACAACTCCCACTACTAGTTGTAGTAGTAGTAGTGGTGGTAGGCTGTGGTGGTGGTGGTCTAACCCACGTGAATGAATTGGTCTTTTTGCACGAGAGAGAGTGTGTGTGTGTGAGAGAGAGAGAGATAGAGTCATAGAGAGTCTCTATCTAGTGTGTACTCTTTTTTGTGAATGATTTAATGGGTCTTTCTTTGCGTGCGTGTATGTGTTAGAGATCAGACGTTGGAGCCGGTCAAAACCAAACAAAACACTCTTTTATGTGTGTGTGTGTGCGTGTGTGTGCGTGTGCATATGGAAGCAATCCTACTTTTAAGCTTTTAAGAAGTTTGGGTTGCTGGAATATCGCTCTTTGTATGCTCTCTCTCTCTCTCTCTCTCTCTCATTCCTCTTAAATTTCTTCTCTTTAGTATCCCCCCCCCCCCCCCCAATTCTGATTCTCATTTACAAAAGCCATCTGGATTTAGCATCTGCTTCTTCTGTGTCATTCTGATTCTCTTTTTTTTGCAAAGAAGCCATTTTCGATTTACCTGCTTCTGTTGTGCTATTTGGCTTCTGTGTGACCGCACAATCCTAGCACTCTCTCTCATTCATTTCCTCACAAATTAGCTCTGTTCCCAAATTAGCGCTCTGTCTGTCTGGTTAATCTTATATATATACCTATATTTAGAAGTAGAAGAAGGATGCTGACAAATCACATGAATTCCTCTTCCTCCGCCACAACCAGCAGAGAAAATAGAAGTAATAGTAGTACGAAGGCAGCGGCATGGGCATGGCATCTCCACTCCACAGGCGTGCCCACCTCATCGCCCCCATCCGTCTGCATTAAGCCACAACGACATGTTCATGATCACCGTCATACGATGATCGAAAACAGAACAGGATGTAACTATGCGGTACAGGCAGATGATCTCATGGCCATGGTTAACAAGGAAGCAGAGGCCACACCCAAGCTAAATACAGCGTCAAAGAAGTCTGCATCCATGAGGGAATATTCGCGGTTCAAGGTAGAGGCGCTTCTACAGGGGGCCGCAGCTGAGACCATGGGCGCGAAGAAATCCTTGAGACCCGAAGAAAGCTCGAAGAAATCCTTGAAATCCTTGAGACCCGAAGAAAGCTCGAGATTGGAGATGGACAGGAAATTAAGAAGCAGTAGCAGCACATGGGGGCCGGATCATATAGCAAGAATTACAGATCTTGATCAATGTGAGATGTGGGATTGCGGTAGCAGCCTATATGATGCATACGAGATCGTTTCTTTCAGCAATCGGATCGAACGCAGCGCGAACTATTGGCTCGACATCTTCGGTGACCATGACCACACAGATAATCATCATCATCACAAGCAATCTATGATCCCTACCAGTAAGCTGGCCAATATAAATGATTCAATCTCGCAATTGTCGATGGCACCTGACCGATTATCAGCAATCAATCGAAATAGTAGTGCTCTGCCATTAAATGTGGTTGCCCCTATATCGAAAAATTCGAGGAATAATATCATGCTCGATCATAGCACATCATCCCTCTGCAAATCAGCACCAATGCCGAAGCAGCCACAAAGTCGGGGTCATCGGCATCCGACCGCCTGGCGGGTCTGGCTTGCGAAACTTGGAAGCCAGATTGGCATCTACATGAAGCCCATGAATTCTAATAATGCTACCAAATTAGAGGCGAGCAGTATGGAGTCAGCGGTTTCTAGTAGTGACAGGCGGCGCAATGTCTGGAACACAATCGAAGAAGAATTACTTGATGATGACCAACATAGATTGCTATGACTAACTATGGTGATGAAGAGGATTTCAGTCACCATCATCATCACTAATTCATTAAATGATGAATATATTACCTGATGAGGGTACTTCTTAGATGGCTAGGAATCTGGACACACATGGAGAAAAAGAAGCAAAAGAGGTGGTTATCTTCTGATTTAGAGCCTTTTCTGGAATGTAAGGATTCAATGTGCAGGTTTGAGTGCTTCCATGCACCAAAATTTGTAAATTCAAGTAATTTTGTGTGTTTTCACCTCAACTCAAATCTCCGCCCTATTCCTCTCTTTAACACACACACACACACACACACACACACACATTCCTCTCAAAATCACAAATCTGCACTCTCGATAGCAACTGTCTACTACTAGTAAAATTCTGGGGACATCGGAGATTCATGAATCATGGCTACTCAGAAATTGCACAAACATTGTGTGTAAAAATAAATCCACTTTTGCTCCCATAGGGTCATACCTGACCTGTGAAGATGATAATATTAAGAAATCTAGGTTCTTTTGGAGAAAGGCATTCTCTTTGTTATCCAAGCATGAACGTTATGTGCTCACATTCACAACTCCACATCATTAAATGCAATCACATGGCGAAAAAATGTTGAGCGATCAATCGATCAATGTTGTCACAATTCCACATCATTAAATGGCAATCACATTGCAAAAAAATGTTGTGCAATCGATCAATCCATGTTGTCCACTAGATTTATTGGGGTTTATATTGGGTATGGTCATTAGCTAACATCCCCTCAACAACAGAAAAGAAAAAAAGAAAAAAAGAAAAAAATCCAAACACATTGCATATTAGTTTTGGAGCAACCCTATTAGGAGTTTATCAATGCACGTGTTCTACGATGAAATGCATCAACAATTCCGGTCGAGGCTGCAAATTCCTATGATAAGTACACCAAATTGGTAGAACGTAACCACAAATGATAAGATAGTACGGAAACACGTAAAACATGGACATCATATACAAGGAGTAAACTAGTAGGGTAATTCATTAGTTTGTAGCTGAACAAACAATAATTATATACGAAAGTTATCCTAGATATGAAGGAATGATAACTCCAACAATAATATCGTGTAGTATGTTCATTAAAGTGACTCAAATCCAATCACAATATTGTGTCATGACTTACTACGTGGAAAGAGATGAGTACTTGGGAGAAGAGAAAGTGCACAATTTTTTTGTCAATATATAAAAAGTAGAAACAAATAGGAGATGGAGGAAGAGACAAATCTATAAATGATTGAAATCACTACATTGTTGTCCATAGGAAAGGTAGTTGTGCCACCTAGCCACGTTGCATTGTGGGAAAGAACAAATGGGATCCATTTGATCGCCAATGTGTAGACTCTCGAGTTTGCTACATAAATAATATCAATTCACAAATATCTTTGCATTTGATCTAAAATTCAATCTTTGAAAGTTTTGTTGATTGTAATGTATAGAGTGAATGGCTAGGTGACATAAAGTTCACACACTATTAGGTTCATAAATAGAATACAATGATCACGAGGCAATGTTCTAGTTGTGGTAGTCTATAGATAAAGAATTAAAATGACCTATAATAAAATAGCAAAGTAACAATGCAAGTGTATTAGTATAAGAGAGGAGAGATGTTATTATTATTGTCCTCTTCATTGGTAAAAATATGACAATGGAGAGAAAAAGGGAGAGATTTTCATGTAGTATATATGGAGTTTGAGTAATAAACCTTGATAATGAAGAGTTTTTACTAAATGCATTACAATCAACATTGCACATGAGATTGAGAAGTGTGTGTAGGGATAGGGCCCAATGGATTGGAAAGCAACCTCTAATGTGATTAAAGATAGGGCTTTGTGTCAAGATAACACAAAGCACAAGCGTGCATTTAGTGCTACCAATACATGGGCAGTGTGACATGTTGAAACACAAGACGGCAAGAAGAGCACCTAATTGTTGAGATAATCTCCACTTCCTCCAATAAATATAATTGCCAAATCAATGCTCCCTTCAAGTTTGCGAGATACAATTTAATTCCTTGTCTATCGTCAAACATGAAAAGAATTCAACGATGCCAAAAAAGGAATTACTATTGCCAACCCAAGTCTATTTAATGTTGATTACCATTTTCCGAATAAAGGCCTTTGCTTGAAATGTACTAAATATACACTTGAGCAACTTTGCTCGAAATGGAGTGTGTGTTGTAAGATCTCCCATCATTGACAATCAAACTTGTGCAGAGACCATTCTTTTCCAGCCATAGTTGTTAATCATGGTCGAGACTATGTTGAGGATCGGTATGAATTAATTGTAGTCACTTGCAAGAATTAAATTATACCATGCAAAAAGACTTAATCCAACCAAAGATATATTGTGCTAGTGTAGTCATTGGAGCCGAACACCGAAGAATCATTGGGTTTGTCTCAGGGGTTGCATATATACCTTTAACTTCTAGGTCTCCTCACGATAGGCATATACCGAAAC
Organism: Azolla caroliniana; assembly: GCF_043228905.1. NCBI lineage: Eukaryota > Viridiplantae > Streptophyta > Polypodiopsida > Salviniales > Salviniaceae > Azolla > Azolla caroliniana. Next base: position 1,855,561 of record NW_028230452.1, on the reverse strand, counting down.
TTGCAATCAATCAATCGATGGAGCCGAGTTCGAATCTTGACGGTGTGTGCTTATCAAGTGCCCTTCTTCCTCCCGAAGCGGTTTTTGACAATATGATCATTTTTGCACTCTAAATTTCTTGCCAGATGCTGGGTTAAAATGCTAGTGTTGAGAGTCAACTTGAGACAGAGGGAGGGAGACTAATAGAGATCCCAATGGATCCTGTGCCACAGAGGAGGCCGCCATGGATGGATATGGCGGCCTTGGGCTCATCTTTAGAGGGAGTACAAAGAAGCTTCACAGATTTTGTTAGTGGGCATTTCGCAGATACCACAGAGGAACCCTCCTTGTGCTCAGATTTGGACTTCATTCTTCACATGGACCAGCAGAGGGCTTGTCCTTCCGGTCTCAGGGTTCGGCGCAAAACCCATCTCTTTCATGAGGGTATAGGTTCTTTCTTCATCTTTAGCGAAGCCAATATCTCGAAAATTTCAAAGAGTGTTGAAGCCAAGAAAGCACCTCTATTTACACAAGAACTGAAGACTTTGGTCGACTGTACTATTACGCCATCAGATGGAATTTCTGCATTGGAAGAGAAGGAATCTTCGAGAAACAGTGGATGGATTGGAAAGGCGGCTATGGCAAGTGTTCAGGTAAAATATGCTCTTCTCTCTTCTTTGATTTTTCTTCGCATTTCCATTGCTGTACAATATAATCATCTGTCTGAACTTGATATTCTTGTTATATCATTGCGTTCAATGTATATAGCTCCTCTGATAAAGAATGTGTTTATAGCCGGATTTGATTGGAGATGTGCAACATAATTCGATGCAAAGAATTTAAATCTTATAATCAACTAATTAGCAGGATCAGAATCATGAAAAATGTAATTAGAAAGAAAGAGTAGTGACTATTAAGAAGCCAAAATGGGCTAGTTGATCAAGTGAGAGATTACAACTTAAAAAAGGTCTCGTCTTTGGAACAAAAAACCAAAGTAAATATAGTAGAATCACTAAAACGGCTTGAGGTACCTGCTTATCTTGTTAGAGAAGGGATGTTTAGATGTGGCAGCTCATCAATTCATTGGCATTCTAGCGACAAGTAAGCATGTGTAATCACACACTGATGGGGTCAAGTACTCCAGAGGTATGCCCATTAGTGCAGTGAATGTTATGATCTAGGCATAGTCCAAGGTTAACTAATATAAGATATTATTGTGCACCTTTTCTTTCTTGCCTGATATTTCTATATAATATTAGGGTTTCATAAACATATAATGTAGTGTGCCTTGGATTCCTTATTTTTTCCCCTTTGGCTATCATCAAACTTTTGGCAGTCATCAAACATTCGACATTGACCATCCATCATCAGATTGCTAATCATTCAGATGTCATTTTATTAGTGTTGAACTTTTCATTATCCACCATCATTGAATGAACTCTTTCTTTCTGTGCGTGTTTGCAGGCCAAAGCTATGATGAAAGATATATCTGTGTTGGAGAAAGCTCAAATAGGCGCTGGCGCAGGTGGCATAGCCGGGGCTTTTACCTATGCATGCCTCCATCCCTTAGATACTGTCAAGACGAAACTTCAGATGCGTGGCGCATCACAACTTTATTCTGGCCCTCTGGATGTTGTTGTCAAAACCTTCCAAGAGCAAGGAGTCATGGGGTTCTACAAAGGTATCTCGGCTGTGCTAGTAGGCTCTATGTTCTCATCTGCAGTTTATTTTGGCACATGTGAGCTTGGCAAAGCATTACTATCACAATTGCCGAATTTCCCTCTGGTTGCTATACCACCACTATCTGGTGCATTGGGAAATATTGTATCATCTGCGATTTTGGTACCAAAAGAGCTAATAACACAAAGGATGCAAACTGGAGCACAAGGCCGTTCATGGGAAGTTGTATTGAGAATAGTACAAAAAGAAGGCGTCATGGGGTTGTACACTGGATATTCAGCAGCATTGGTTCGGAACCTTCCGGCAAGTGTATTAAGTTTCTCTACTTTCGAATATTTGAAATCTGCATGGCTTAAGAAGACCAGGAAGGTCAGATTAGAACCATGGCAAAGTGTGGTTTCAGGAGCTCTAGCTGGGATGATTTCATCTGCTCTCACAACTCCCCTTGATGTTGTCAAGACAAGACTGATGACACAAGCTAGATCCACATATATGCAATCAGGTCAAGGATCTCTAATAGAAGCAGAGCTTCGAGCAAAAATTGCTGCTTCAAGCTACAAAGGCATCTCTTCCACATTGAACAAAATATGGCTAGAGGAAGGCTGGATGGGACTAAGTAGAGGCATTGTTCCAAGGGTGCTGTATAGTGCGTGCTTCTCAGCTTTGGGCTATTTTGCCTTTGAAACTGCAAGGCTGGCACTGGTGAGAAGACATCTAGCTAAGAAGAAGTTTTCACAGATCAACTAGTGAATGAACAACTTCTGGCATTGCTTTTGAGTCTCAAACATGTAACTAGCAAACTAATAGTTCTCATGGCCAGGTATGTATGGCAACCACACCCCATATACTTGTTTCATTGGCTCAGTTATGTAACCAAAATTTCTATTTACACGGCCTTGTTCGGTGGTAATTAATAAAATTTCCCAATACTGAATAGTTATTATCAAAGAGAATAGGTTAGTAATCCAAAATTTTCTTTTGTAAGCAAGGCAAACTGTTATGTTCTCGTAAGGAAGTGTTTATTTTTTCTCTTTCATCATCTTGTTCCATTTATGATATAACCTCTTTTGAGATTTTTACATGGTCGGTTCTTATTTGAATTTGCATCAACTTTGTCTTCTCATATATGAACTGGTTATTTAACCCATGTTAATTAAACTTCAGTTGTATACATTTTCAAAGCATAGTAAAGATGATAGTATCAATCTGAATTTGTGGCTGCTTAGGGATTTCCTTTTTGATTACTCACACTTATTCTTTTATTTGTCTCTAGCCTTCTAGGGCTTCCACCGTTAGAATGATTCGGTCCTTGCAAAGGGAGTTGACATATTTCACTAGGCAGTTTCAATAAGACTTTTACAAAAGCTTGATTAAAAGAGAGGAAATGAGTGCCCTAGGCATGTCATACTGATATGGCAGTGAGAAGATAAAGAAAGTAATACTTACAAAGCATTCTAGGAGTTTTGGTGATCTTGTTCAATTTTTATACGGTATTTTTACATGTAAATAGTTAAGGATGAGTTGAAAAATTCGGAATAGATCATCATATCCCTACATTTTTGAAGTGTGGACTGCAAAGTTCTATTGTTTTTAGATGCTTGTGGTGGTAATGCAAATTTCATCACCTCTTACTATCTTTGGTTTTATGATTCAGTCTCTTCATGCTTTTTTACCTTAAGAGATGGGGAAATTTCTTCGGCCTGGCAAGTTGCATCACCTCTAATTATTTTTGGCTCTATAATTCAATTTCTCTTCATGCATTTCTTTACCTTTAAGAGATGGGGACATTTCTTTGGCCTGAGTTCTATGCGGTTATTTGTAATACTATTGTATTTGAATGAATGTTATTATGTAGAATTATTTGCGATTAATTTAAGTCATCGTTTAAACATAATTAGCTTCAATGCTGATAACAATGTGTTTTATTGTTTTTGGCGCTGGGAATATTAAACTTAATTTCTACATGAATATTAAAAATATCATATTCTTCACTACACTTGTGTTCATCATGAACTCAGTGCACTTACCGTTCATAACAAAAGTTTTTAGATTGGTTTTAATTATTTACTGCATGAGATTGCCCAAACACCAGTTGGCGACTCTATCCAATTGTCGTTAAATTATGATTACAAACACTGATACCAGTAAAAGATGATCTTTTGCGCATCAATAGATAAACCCTTATTGAGTTCACATCATTCATATTAAATAGGCTTAAAATGCCATTGAGTTCACACATGCACCACAAAGCTCAAAAGCCCTCTACTAGCACCATGTTGGACAAAATCTCTATGATACATAATGGAGGCTGTCATAAAATAATGAAATCAATGCCTCAGTCTCTATGGTTATATTATTTAAGAATAAAGATATCTTCTTTTCTATGCTTAATGTATGAGTAAATGCCCTAAATTATATTTCAATGAGGTCAAATCCAAGAAATTTGGACCATGATGTTGGAGCCACTTAGCCAACACTACATTGATGACTACTGTCACTATTTGCGAGTTTTAATGATGGCAATAATTCCATTATTTCTTTATGTAGCCCATTTGCAAGCAATATTTAAGATTTTCACTATCCATAGTTTGGTCTGAACTTGTATGTTATGATTGAGTGATGACACACTTAAAATTTCACTCTTTAAGACTCTGTTATCATGTTGTAGGAGATACCAATCATCTGTATTTTCCATAACAAAACATCGACAAAAAAGGATTACGTGAAGAATATAAACATAAATTGATATAAATCACATGTCAAGGGATAGAGATTTGGTCAGGGTTTTATTGAAACAGTGAGGAAGAATAGTGGGAATTGCAAAGCAACAGCTTTGAGAAATGATTGAATGTAAAGAAATATTATCTCTCCAAGTTTGATGGTGCAAATTATGCAAAGTTTTTGCATAACATACTGACTGGATTCTGCACTCCCGTTGGCAGATACATACAATGTGAATACAGCTCCTGCATTTTGCAAATAGACAATCAGTCTCAAGTTCCAAACAGTTAAAACTCTTTGAGAAAAGAAATCAAGCACATTACCAACGGAATTAAACAAAGCTATTTTCGTTTCAGATGGCACTCTTGTATCGGTATGTCTCGTACAACTTCAAAATATGCTGCAATATTGCATTTGGTTGGTTAGCTAAAATTATGTTTTGTTAGAGAATTAAGCTAAGATACAACATACATAATCAATCCAAAAAACTATTCATTGAATATCTGAATATGTGACACCATTGGCACATCATTCTTCTTATACATTTCAGCAGAATTATGTCAATGAATACCTCTATTTTCTACATCAGATATACACTGAAATGTTTTTTCAAATCCAATATAATAGCACAACATAGCAGCTATCAATGTTATGCATAGAAAGGAGTAGCTATATAGTTGTCTGCCAACATAATTCTACACTCCTAATAAATCTGCAGCAAAAATATACACATTGTACATTCTCATGGTTGTATTTACTATACTTTTGACATATGTTTGCCGATGACATTAAGGGTCAAAATTACCATTTTTAATTTTGGCTGGAGTGGGACCAATTTTGGTCTCTTTTAAAATATCTTAACATAATCAATCATTTTTTTCCTTTTCAACAACCACACCTCATAATACACTGTATTTAAAAACCTGGAAGGGAAATAAAACCTTAGCATCAAATGCACATACTATATCAGCGTATTGAACAAACTGGGCCGGAAATTTCAGAGTTTGTTTCAACTTTTAAAAACTCACTTTTCCAGCTGGTGTCTCTCTTAATTGTTTGATTTTTTCAGCCATTTCTGGAGGACACATTTCAATAGTTGGCAACCTGCTTCCATATCTGAAAAGCCACAAGGATTCTAAATTCAATCCCACCAATAGATAAAATAAACACAGATGTGTCAACTTACAAATAACTTGTAAAATACTCACCCCTTAGGCAGTATAACTGGAGCAGCAAGTGATGCAAAGGTTAAATCTGCGGCTGTAAATTTCTCACCACAGATGAATGGTCTCCCATCAGCAAGAGCCTCATCTACCTGTAACAATCCCAGCATTATTTCATAATTTGGATACACAATCTTGGGGAGATTGTTCTTTACTACTTGTTCATGGAAAACACCAATATCCTTAATTTGCTGGATATTCACTAGAATGCTCTTAACTTTATAAGAAACTACCATAGTATCCTTTTGCAGTACAATACCATCAATTTATAAGACTTCAGTGGAGATTTTTATATATTTTTATTATCTTTTAATGTTCGCTTTACAGATATAAAGTTTAAAAATTCGACCACAGTTTTAGTAAGGAGCACTTTTTTGTCAAACTCTAAATTGGATGGAATATAGTGTGAGTATACCAACAGTGTGAGAAAAGATAGAGTGAAAGCTCAAAGTTTTTACCTTAAGAAAAATTTCAGTGATTTTGCGTAAAGAAATTTCCTTTGCATTCTCTTTTCCACATCCCATTGATTTGTAGATTGCAAATCTTAGCAATGGCAGGAGGAGGAAGGTAGCTATTTTTTCTGCTGTAGAAGCACCTATGAAAACACACACCCACATGCTAAAAATAATTTCCCCTACTAAATCGATTTTATAAGACTTCAATACACAGGAATTCAAAACTACTGAAGTTACAATCAATAAATTCCAACAGAGCCTGAAAACTCATGCACAAATCTGCCCTCATGGGATATTACTTTTTTACCCAATAAATTGATGATGCTAATCATCAAGTAAATTTAGCTAGAATTGGACATGAGTTAACAAGAATTTCAAAAAATCTTTGCACTACTCACCATGACTAATTACTGGAAAGAGCCCTTTATGGTACAAAATATAGCAGTATGCCCATCGTCGAACATGTGGTCCGAGAACATTATTGAACTGAACCTCTACAACATCAAAGCAGGCCATATTTATTGCTGGAAAACTACGCAAAGATATATAAAACACAGATACCAAAATGGAGAAGGGTCAATGAAATAAATGGAAATACAGATACCCAAATGTCCCTACCACTTCAATGAATATCATAGTAATGTTTGAAAAACAAAAGGTGTTTTCATTAAATATCTGAAAATGTTAAGAGCATTTTTGTGGTGTTTTTTCCTCCAACAATGATTGAATGATATCATTACCCCAATTAGAGATTTCTTCCTTTTTATCTATCGGATAAAGCCGGTTGCTCTCATCTTTTATGAGTGTATCAGTGAAAGCCAAAATGTCTCCAGAATCATGCAATATTCTTGGTTCTTGGCCATCCTCTGTAATGATAAGCTTTGGCACACTAGTACCACCACCAAGCTTCCTAAAATCCAAAAGGGAAAAAAAAATCACAAATTCATAAGATCCCAAGCTTGAGTGAATGTCATTACATTCAAAAGGGATCAAATCTATCTTGTGAGTTCATGTATGAGAAAATCTTACATGTTGAATGTCAAAAGGTATCATTTGTAGTGAAAATAATCAAAATGCCAAACTAGTTTACCATATTCCCAAAGTGCCATAGCTCAAGCTTACCATAATTCTTGAAATGCCACTCAAGCTTACAAAGTTTCCAAAATGCAACTTTAAAAAATTCAAAAAATGCCAATCAGGTTTTCATATCCCCAAAATACCACTAAAGCTTATGAAATTCCTAAAATGTGACTCCATCAAAATATTGTTTTAACTAGCAGAAAAAAAGCATCATTAGTTGCTAATTAATTAGCATGGATCATTTTGAATTTACAATTAACTAATTTAATTGGCAAAAGAAGAAGAGTAGATAAGCATAATTACGCAATGATGTACTAATCTCTAATATGGTGGCCTCTCTTTAGAATTATGGTAAACTTGATCTGCTGATTTTGGTCAAAATCCATAATTTCAACTGTGAGCTCATGATGGCTGCAGTATATGTTGAATGCCATCACAAGAGATGCACATATCCCGCAAAAGCTATATAAATTCCATGGCTCATCTTATATAATTGCTATGGCTCACATCAAGATATGTAGGTTATATAATTGGGAAAATTTGAATTTAAATTAGGTTAACATTTCTAAATAGACATTGATTTGGATGCATGATCGTAATGATTTAAAACGGCTTCAAGTTTCTTCATTAAGAATTTGAAATTATGGTAAAAAAACAAAGAAACTTGGGAAATTAACTCGGTTTAATGATCATGCATAACACATTATAGATATGAACATGACAATGCCCACCTCACAAAGAGTAGATGCAGAGCAGGGACATGTGGAGACTCTTTGAAGGAAGCAGCAGATCTGACCAGGGCCCATCTTGCCTTTTACAAAATAAAAATAAAACAAGCCAAATCAATCTACAAAGAAACGAAAGCCGTTGAAAAAAATCCTTGCTCGCTCATTAAACGAAAATTTATCTCTCATTTAACTCTCTCACCTTCTCACAATAATGAGAAGGGCATATCGTGATGAGATGGAACTGAGGCATTTCAAGAGAGATTTTGATGAACAATGGATGTGTATATAAATATGTCTGTATGTCTAGCTCTGTGTGTCCGTCTCTAAATACACACAAACTCTCTATAAATATAACTATACAGACACTCACATGGCTTTTTCGCCACGATTGAATGCTATTCTTTATTAGTGAATAGTACACTGTGCATCTCTCTCTCTCTCTCTCTCTCTCTCTCTCTCTCTCTCTCTCTCTCTCTCTCTATTATCACATAGTTTGCTTACCTAAGGTCCTATGTCATCTCCTTTGTTTTTTGGTCAGAATAACTACAAGGAAACTCAGAATAACTACCTAGTGACTTATGATGAGGTTCCATAGGGATGGAGAGACCTTCTTCAGCTTTTTCATTGATGGACCTACAAGGATCCCATCGTGCATGCCTTACGGAAGGATTGTGCGGTTATCTCAAAAGCTATGCATTGCTTAGTCTTGTTTTGTGACGAACCGATTCTACCTTACGAAACAACCATGCTCGTGTTAGGTCGTGGATGGACAATAGGTTAGGACATTAGTAGGAATCTCGATACACTTTGGAACCATTCTTTTGTTAGACTTGTAATCGACGTTGAAACATGTCGATAATGCCCACTTTTCCACCACATCAAAATGTGGTTTTATTTTCTTTTTTAGTGCTCCCCGTATTTCACCGAACATTTAGAGACTCTACAAAGTCAATCCATTTACAATCTTTTGTGGATGTAGAACATATGCAATATGTATATAATAACAATCATAGTTTTAGTGTTGGACATATGATACACAATTTATTTTAACTTGGTTCTTTATAGACGTTCGAGATTTTTAAGTAGTGGATCCTTGCATGAGATCGATCATCCATGAGACAAAACCCACAAACCATAGTTTATGAGTAAGAAGGGCATCCATGAGAGAGATTTATTACCCTTTATTATATTTCCCATTCTTTCATCATGCGTTTTTTCTTTGTATCGAACATAAAAGGAACTACTTGTTCACATTGCTAGGACTTCATGAATGTTATTTTCTAGTTTCTTCTTGACATATCTTCATGTTGTGATTTATCCTTTCACTCCCATCCAAAGTTTAATTATCTAATGTTCCATGTTATTCTAGTCTCCAAGGTTGGCCTCTCTCTCTCTCTCTCTCTCTCTCTCTCTCTCTCTCTCTACATTGATGAGATCACAGATTTTATTGCTCGTAAGGGAGGCAATGGAGTAGTCCTTGGGGATACGCAGGTGTGTATCTTGCTCTATGCAGACGACATAGTTTTGCTCTCTGAATCCGAACACGACCTACAAAGGCACCTTAATGCCTTAGATGACTTTTGCACACAACGAGGATTGGTAGTGAATCTAGGGAAAACTAAAGTCCTTATCTTCCACACGTCGGCCCAAGTTAGAGCTAAGTGTCACCTAACTATCTCCCATAGCCCAGTTGAGGTGGTTGGATCATATGTCTATCTCGGAGTCACTTTCAGTGCCCGCTCAGGTAAATTTTCGATGACACAAGCAGCGAAGGATAGACTTACAAGAGGACATGCATCCCTCTCACTCCTCGAGAGACAATGCCACCAAGCATACTTCCAAGAGCCACGAACTAAAGGGTGGCTCTTTGACTCATTAGTGACTCCCTCTCTCATGTATGCATCAGCGGTTTGGGCCCCAGGACTACCATCTTTCACGTGGACGCAATTAGAGAGACCATTGGTGATGATGTTATCACGCCAACTCCGAAGCAAATCGTCGGTCCCACATGACATTATTAGGGCTGAGTTCACTCTACCCCCTATGTTAGTAGAAGCACTTTTTCAACTGGTAGTCTTTATACACAGGATACATAACCAACCACTTGATAGAATATCCCACCAAGCCTTTAAGGCTTCTCGAGCACTGTATGAGTCCGGCTATACTAGCTCATGGTATGGCATGATGGTGAGTTGGCTTCTTGCCAACGGTCTAGACATTACTAACCTCCCCCCCCTTAAGTACGACCACACGACTGATAACACTTTAATCTCTCATGAGGACCGTAATAAAGTAATACGCCAAGAAATATGGCAAATTTATACTCGGTATAAATGGATCACCCCACTAGAGCCACTCCCATCTAAAATGTCGTACTATAAGGAACGCTTTATGCACTTCTCTGAGTTAGGTTTTATCACGCGCCCAAAATATCTAGATGTATTCTTACCACATGCACTGAGGGTTGCCATTGGTCAACTTAGAATATCATCTCACCAACTTGAGATTGAGAATGGACGTACTAATGGAGTCCCTAGGGAGGAAAGGATATGTAGGTTATGCCACATAGAGATAGAGGATGCGTACCATTTTACATGCAAATGCCCCACCTATGCCGAGATAAGGGCAAAATACCAAGACATACTTGGTTCCTCTCCCACCCTCCCTAAACTATTAGATACACTAGATATAAAGAAATTAGGTAGATACATCTTAGAATTGGAACAACACAGAGAGAATAAATTACAAAACGTTGATAATAATGTTGCTAATGTTTACCAACATATAACAAATGAAGTTTTTCAGGAACAGGGGGAGACAATGAATGTCGACACACCTGCACCACTAGGACTTCTCCTTGATGAAGCAGAAAATCAAAGAAGAACCAAACGCCCTCGGATGCCGGGTTTCAAAGCAACTCGACGAGATGTAGAAGCAATAAAGAAAATAAGGGAACGTGAACTACACCGCCTAGAAGCCATGGCTAGGGCACTCTATGCATCGGGACCATGGGTCACACCCACACCAAAAACTTTTGACCTCCCACTTCTTTTTGAGAGACTTGGGTGGAAATGAGATTAGGCTTAGTGCAAAGTTTTGTACACTACTAGAACTTTCTTAACTTAAGCTATTTTCTTTTATTTTTAGTTTTGATGATTGGATAAACACTCATTTTTGTTGTAACCTATTTGTCTCATGGGCCAAATTTGGCCTTAGAAGACGTTAATATATCTTTCTTTCTTTCTCTCTCTCTCTTTGTCTCTCTAATTTATTTTGTTAGTCTTATTGTTGATCCTTACTTAAATATGTCAATACATCAACATACCCTTACATAGAACCCCCACAAGAGGATGTGAAATATTATAGTGACAAAATTATACAAATTATTTTAATTCATTTCACCATAAAGGTTTGAGTGTTTGGTCTTCTTCTTTTTTTCCAAAATGAAGCTACTTTCCCATTAGTTAGGAAGGATTATTACAAAGAGACTCTACAAGGAGGCTTATACATAGATTGGGGAATCTCCCTCCGATCAAATTCAAGAAAATGAGACTACTTAATGTAAGTACCTATAGCTAAAAACGGTGCCCTTCAGTGTTGACTAGTACGAGACAACTCTTGGGGCCGACAACAAAGGGAGGGTGGTAAGTGAGTCGGAAACAACCAGCGTGGGGACTGGTAGTTCCACCTCGGGCCACTTCCTCCTTGTGTCACCATAGGCGTGTTCCGCCATTTCTGCCAAAAGTGCAAACGGGCAGTGACCACGTCATTGGAATGGTTGCAAACCTCGTCCAATTGCCCTCATAGGCAGTTGATAAGCGCAAACCATATGTCCATGATCACTTCCTCCGGGGGCCGCACCAGATCCTGAAAGACCTTTAGACAATGCGCTTTCCATACATACCATTGGGTGAAGCCTGCGATCAACATCCAAATTTCCGGGAACCTAGGGGATGCGGACTGCAAGACTCTCTCAAATCGAATCTTGGCAATTTTGCCTCTCATGCATATGTAGCACCAACTATCCGCATTAAAGGCGTCCGTCCACCAATCATCAGAGTGATCAATCCATGCCACAACACTCCACAATGTTGTTCCTTCCACTTCACATGCCGCAAGGAGGCGAGTCACTCTATCCCATACCTTTTGAGCTTGAGGGCAATCCCATAAACAATGCCTCAGAGTCTCAATAGGTGAATGGCAAAGTGGGCAGCCTAGTGGGCCGCCACGTTTACCTAGCCATTTGCCAGCGGGAACCACATTATGACTGATTTGCCACTAAAAAAACTTTATCTTTTCCAGCATGTGGAGACACTAGAGACCCTTCCAAACAGTAATGAGCACCTCATCAGGGATGCCCAATGTACGCCAACCATTGCGTAAGGGGTTGCCTAGCTACAGTTGAAAAGTCCGGCCCAGTTTAGTGTTGTACGCAAAGAAATGGCGAAATCTGCCATCATGTTTCCACCTGAAATCCCTTGGGTCCCATTCTAGTTCAACAAGGGGACGACAACCATATACCCATAACTTCCAATGGGGTTCCACCTTAGCAACTTCTACAAGGATGAATCTAGTACGTTTTTACATATCCATTCCCATAAAAAGGGTTTCCTCCATAGAGTATCACTATCATGTAGGCAATATTCTCATGTGTGAAATCGGCAACACTCATTATGCACAATGTTCAATAACAAAATGTTGGATGACAAGGTATTCATTGGAAACATTGTATTCAAATATATAAAGTGGATGGAATGGTAGTTGCGAAATTTATATCAAATTTGCTTTTAACCTATGGACTCAGGAGGTGTTGTCTCCATGGAAACCATCAAACAAGAACCCATTTCTCAAACTCCAATTATACATAATACCACATACCCCAATACCTAGGATAGTAAAAAACAACCTTATATGATAATTAGGAAAAAAGTGTCGTCTCCCGGAACGAAATTCCAAAAAAAATATGATAAATCATTCCCTATTAATGATTCCTCCTCGCTCATTGTACAAAAAAAATAACCCAAATTTCATTAACAATGGGGCATATAAGGAAAAATGGCTTGGCATCCTCCTCAATCATTGTACAAAAAAAACATGCCCCATTGGAAATGTGTTAATGTTTTAATGCTCTTATAGGCAACCCACCCTCCATTGCTTGCCAACTATAGAAATACTTCCGCACAAAATGGAAGACAACAATGCAATCTTATACCCAAAAACACGATGCCACCATTGTATACGACAAGGATTGTGCCATGTGTGTGAAACCTTCATCATAGCTAAGCTCTATCGTCAATCATCTTATGATATACATTATTGTTGTGCACAACTAGTGCCCATCAAATAACCCATCTTATTATTTATTACCATCAAATAACCCATCTTTCTATTGTTTCTCCCTCCCTCCCTCTCCTCTTCTCTCTCATGTTGTCAAAAGTAGTTGGGCGCCTAATCACATGTGAAAATCACGTCAATACATAACTCCAAAACAAAGGTTATCTTGGCTAGAGAATAATTACACATCACTTTTTCCCCACAAAATAAGTAGTTGGGCGCCTAATCACATGTGAAAATCACGTCAATACATAACCCCAAAACTAAGGTTAGTTTGGCTAGAGAATAATTACACACCACTTTTTTCCCCACAAAATAAGTAATCATGTCATGAATAATGATATGAGAGAAAATGAGCAAGTGTCAACAACATATCATAGCTTTATTGCTCATTGTTGTGTTATGCCATCTATGTAACTTTGAGAAATATTCCAAACACTTAAACATTCGATGGTTTCAAAGTTTCATTAGTGAGGGTTTATTTAATTATATGATTAAATGTTGCAAAGACTTTAATTTAAGAGACTCTAAAAGTCTCTAAAAAGCTTAAAAGTTGTGGAATCATCTAAATGACAAGTCCAATAGGGTATATATGGAGTAGAAAGGGGCATGTATCTCCACGGATTTAGTCATTATTCAATGGAGAATCACAAGTCCAATAAAGAGAGAGAGAGAGAGAGCAGAAAATATGTCATTGAGAATTGCACAATTAGTATTAGGTATATTGAACTCTTGACGCCATGGTTTGGCAACCCTTTGTCCAATATATTCGAATACTTATTGATTACAAAGATAAATGTCTCATTTTACAACAATAAATCTCTTGTCAAGAGACATCATACATAATATTTAATCATTGTTCCATGTTCATGCATGACCTCATCAACATCAACATGTAGTTGCATGGGATTATAGTTTCTCTTATTAGCTCTTTACATTGAGGTGATACGACGACATAGGTTGGGAACATCCAATCCTATTAATCGAAATATTGTCACAATATTTGAATCTTTCTTGTCTCATATTACAAAACTAAAGTAACGAGTGCATAGGGGAGAACAAAGAAACATTGATGAAAAGAACGTCAAATATATTGTAGAAGGCATATGTTGAAAGTGGTGAAACTCCATGGTTCCCAACGGAAATTGTTTCTTTCTTAAAAGAATTTGCTTGTTTTTCATATAGGCCTTTCCTATCTTTGTATGACAACCTAAACTTCCCAACATGTTTTCTTACTACACCAAGTGATATTATTGTTTTTAGGTAGGTGGAATGTTACATTGGAAAATTTGCCTTTTCTTTTACATGGAATGTATGTGATGGTTTCTTATAGATTGACATATATTTTAAGTTTGCAAAGGAATTGATGTGCATATGGTAGCTTGCATAAATGCGTGGAACATTTAGGCCGCTTGTTAGTTTTTTTGTGTATCGGTGCCAATTATGTGGTGGATGGTTGGTGAATATCATTAGCAACTTCATTGATGATTCAACAATTTACCTTTTTAACCTAGATAATGTGTTATACATTTTATGCAAACAAGCACAACTTTTGTAACATTCAAATTGTTTATATAAACCACGGATATACAGTTTGAGCGCTTCATTCACCACTAACCAGAAGCATGACATCATATTTTTCATTGTCATTTTCAATGACGAATAATGAATGAAAAAAGCACTTCTCAATGTGCTTTCGCAATGTTTACGCCATTCAAGTTAGGTTTGTCACTTCCACCAGTAAATGTGTAGTCTATATGTATAACACATAAACTAACCCGATTGAAATGGCAACATGCCTTCAATCTTGAACAACACTAATTTCAAGTTATGTTGAAACTGTGGGTGGTGGGGAGGATGCTCTTATGCCACTCATGATACATTGGGAAGGTATATCTCTAAATGTTGTGGTCAATATTCGAGTAGTAGAAAAAGACAATAAGTGCATGACAGTATATGCAATAGGGTCAATTGGTAGTCTCTTCAATACTTGGTTGACAATGATATACCTTCAAAAACAAGCGCCATCAGGTGCAAGAGAAGGATCACTATTTTGGCACTGTTGGAGCTTTTGGTGAGGTGCATGAAGATGGATCAATCAACAAGGAATTTCAAGAACTTTAGGAATTGTTTACCGAAGGAAAAACTGTTCCAAACGAATCAATACTTTTTCTTACAAAAAGATACAAAAAGAAGGAAACTTGGCTTGTGCTAAGCAATAACCTTATTATAAAAATGGATTGTTAGCAAACATCATTATTGCAAATAAGATGATAGACATGATAACCATACAGTTGCAAGTGGATGTGACTTGAATGTCTTTGTGAGCAATGCTCTTATAGACATGTATTGCAAGTGCAAAGACACTGACAATGCAAGGAGATTATGAAGAAACGTGCGATGTCTGCTGAGATTGAAAGAACGGGGTTGCTAAATGAACATTTTTCTTGGATATGCGGAACATGAATAAGATTGGCTAGAAAGATTATTTATCTTTACCTAGAAAGATTGGCTACAATCATTCGACATGGCTATACAATATTTGTTGTAATATTGGATTATCTTGTATATTGCCCACTTTAATTTTAATACCAATGGATGATAGTTTTTTATGAAAATAAAAAAAAAAACATGCCTTCAATCCTGTTTTTGGTTATGAATAAGTTATAACAACCACTTCTCAACGTGCTTTTGCAATAGTATACCGCATTTAACATACATTATTTGAGAATGTCATATTCTTTCTAACTATATGAGCAATTAAAGACCACATATCAATCCCAACGAAACCCATCTTGTGCACGAAAAATTGCGACAAAAACCTTCTTTGTCTTCAAATCAAGAGCTACATTTTGAGGGGATTTTGCCGGAGCTGAGAGAGAGTGAGGTAAAGGTCACGGATGGGCGGCAATCTCTTTTACATTTGGATCAGAATTTAGTTATTATTATCATCACCATCAGCATTATTAATCATTAAATGTTAAATGTTAAATGTTAATGCTTAATGCTTAATTCCTAATTCTTAGCTATTATCATTATTATTTAGTTATAAGTATAACTTATTATTATGATTTAGTTTTATTTATTCTATCTACTTCCTTTGAGCACTTTATCTGTGTAATCGCTGAAGCCTCGCCCGAGCTTCCTCTCCTCTCTTCTCCTGCCTCAAGAAACCATGGGGCCTTCAAACCTCAGAGCCCCTTTGCCTCGTCCCTTCTACTACAAAACGGATTCACGCCTGCAGATGAGGGAGCAGCTTTTCTTGTAGGATCTCATCCCCTCTTCTCTTACGATAAGGAAAAACGGATGCATACAAACGAGAACATTCGCTTCTTGGATAATTCTCTTCCTGCTCTGTTGAAATCATCAAGAAATTGTCCGTGCAGATGGGCAATCATTTTCTTGCATGGAAATTCTTAAAAGAGCTTTTCCCTACACGAAGGAACCACTACATATACATGGGAAGCCCGTTTATTGGCATTTTGTGCTCCATCTTAGCATATGAAAATGATCTACCTTTCTTAGAATTATGACATACCTCTCGTAGAATCCTGATGACAAAGTTCCTGTCTTGTGAAGAATCAAGGTAAGATATCTTCATTCTAACTAATTCTTCTATTGAGACATCATGATATCATGATGGAGCCTTGCTCTTTACCAGAATAGCAGACAGAAAGCCAAAACAACAGTATGGAGACTTGCCCTTTACCTTTGGTGGAAGAGACGCCGGCAGTATTAAAAGGATCGGATTACGCAAAACTCCATAGAATTCATTATATTGACTCTCGAGCAGCACTTCTGAATTCCATCAAGCTGTGTGGGAAACAGAAGAACCTCTGTGAAGCCATAAAGATACATACTAACATCCGGGAGCGCGGATTGATTCAAAAAGATGTTAATGTTGGCACTGCTCTCATTAGTATGTATGCTAAATGTGGCTCCCTTTCTTTGGCAAAAGAGGTGTTCGAAGAGCTCCCAGCACAAGATACCGTTTCGTGGACAGCATTAATTGCTGGATATGCGCAGAATGGGCTCGGAAATGAAGCTTTGGAATGCTTTGGACAGATGAGAGAAAAGGGATTGTTGCCTAATGCAATCACCTTCACTTGCCTTTTAAAAGCTTGCAGTATATTGAGATTGATCCAGACAGGCGAAGAGATACACAGTGAGGTATTGAAGCAAGGTCTATTGGAAAAGGATTTTGCGCTTGGCTCTGCATTGGTGGATATGTATATGAAGTGTGGTGTGATAGGAAAAGCAGAAAGAGTGTTTGAAGAGCTTCCAGTGCGGAATGTTGTAACTTGGACTGCAATGATTGCTGGGTATACTCAACATGGGTTTGTTGATAAAGCTCTAGATTGCTTCATCGGGATGCAAGATGAAGGAATTTGCCCAAATGTGGTCACTTACATTTGCATTTTGAAAGCATGTGGTAGCATAAGATCGATTCAGAAAGGAGAAGAGATACATGTTGAGATCGCCAAGCAAGAGAAACTGAAAAAAAATATCATGCTTGGCAATGCATTGGTGGACATGTATGTCAAATGTGGTGCAATTGCAAAAGCACAAGAAGCATTTGATGTCCATGAAGCAAGGGATGTTGTCACGTGGACTACTTTGATAGTTGGCTATGCTCAACATGAATTCAGCAATGAAGCTTTGAAGTGCTTTTCAAGGATGCAAGAAGAGGGAATCTCACCTGATCTTCTCACATTTTCAAGCATTTTAAAAGTTTGTGGGAACATAGTGTCAGTTGAAAAGGGAAAGGAAATTCATGCAAAGATAAGCAACAACTTGTTGAAGAAAGATATTACACTAGGCACTGCATTGATAGACATGTATGTGAAATGTAGTGCACTTTCGAAAGCACAAGAATTGTTTGATGATCTTACCATACCAGACACCATCGCCTGGAATGCATTGATTGCTGGATATGCTCAGATTGGTCAGGTCAAAGCAAGTCTTAATGCATTTCATAAAATGGTAGAGCAAGGTAGCAAGCCAGATGATATCACATTCCTTCTTTTGTTGACAGCATGTAATCATGCAGGTCTAGTGGCCGAGGGAGAAATGTGTTTCCACATTATGACCATTGAATACTACTTAATTCCAACTTTAGAGCAGTATACTTGCATGGTTGATCTATTTAGTCGGGCTGGACACTTTGATAAGGCGATGATTTTGATTGAAGAGGTTTTACCTTTTAATCGATTTCAATTATTGCTGGCTCTATTGGCTGCATGCAGACAATGGATAAATCTGGACCTTGGCAGATGGATATTCCAGCATCTAGAACAATTAGATGGAGACAATGCAGCTGCATATGTTTGCATCAGTAACATATATGCAGGTGTTCATATGCAAGATGAAGTGAATGATGATGAAGGTGCCATTGCCATAGTCTAGAAATCTCATTACATTATCTCAAATATTCCAACATTTCCCTTGGCTAAGGGAATGTCTACTGATCTTATAATTTAATGCAACTGTTGTGGATAGATCATTGTTGATAGCAAGGCAGTGATGTAAAATTTCTACAACAGTGCAATAATATGCAATCCAATTTGTGATTTGGCACATGGTGGAACAATTCAGTTCGGCATCCACGTATATAGATATATCTATATATCTATATATATATATATATATATATCTATATATCTATATATATATATATATTTCATCACATGATATAAATGCTAAAACTCAAAATGTGTTACATTAAAACTTGCAAATATAATGTAATTATAAAAAACTTACAGTTAAATAGCCATGAGGTTGTCCCCATTCTAAAACTGAAAATGTGTTACAGTAAAACTTGCAAATATATTGTAATTATAAAAAAACTTATAGTTTGTAGCCATGAGGTTGTCCCCATTGTGGGACAAGGCAATGGGTATAAACACTAAATATGATACAAACTGCTAAATGCCTTAATACAAAAGAAATAACAGTCTAAGAGCATTCTAATGTCATCATTTTACGCACAGTAAATTGTAGTACACAAGATATAAATGACAGGCAATTCATTCAACACCATCATTTTAGAACAATTTTACGTTTTTCAGGATTTTCAAGAGAGCAATTGGGCACTTCCTAAATGGGTCTTCTCATATATGATACAACCATGGAGATTTTTTATGTGCCACTTCAGATTATTGCTAAACGAGGATATTGTTCCAAGGATTTCTATCTACACCCTACACCTTATTTAGTGATGGCTTTCTTTTTGAGACAGTTAGGGAGCATCCATCTAGTTACACAGAAGTGTACAAACTGTTTCCTTTATGAAGCTTCCAGAATATTTTATCTAGAGACTGCCATTAACATTGCCATATCTTTACCGTATTTGCTGATGTCATATCCATCTAATTGCTCAAAAATGTACATAAAACTGTTTAATACTGTTTCCTTTATGAAGATTCCATGCTATTTACTGCTCCTATCAATATCTAGACTGTCATTAACACTGCCATACCTTTTCCAAGTTTAAGAAGGTCCCTTATTACTGCATTTGCATAATAACGGGAATGCACCACATTGTGGTTTACAACAAATGCCTTGTTTTATTCATGGTATGGTAGCAATAAGAATCTGATTCAGGTTTCATGTATATTTTGGTTATATGACTTTACCACGAAAATACATTACATTATTTACACCAGCTAACATAGTACACATCATCAATCTCTTTTAAACTTCCATACAAATTATTGGATTATAGTAATAAGAGCTTATGACATGGCTGTGCCTTATGTCCATCAATGTATGTCACTGTCTTGAAGGTTGCATCCTTTTAACCATTACTGATGGCATTGCCATGGCCCCCTTTATTTGAGATCAATCAGTCGGAGCATATTACCACTCCCTACAAGCAACAAAGCTTTCTCTGTTTCATTTTGGATGAACAAATTTGTTAGGTCGAAATCAGAGGTTATAATGATAATTTAAACCTCAACGTTAAAAGAAATGCTTCAAAGACATCGATAAGAATGAAATTCTTACCTGCCATTTTAAATCTTTGAAGTTCTCCAGGCAATTGTATAGTTCGTTTTGATCAGACAACACTTCATGCAATTTCTGCAAGAAGATTTCAACAGCATATCATAAAAAACTCCTTAGATTTCGCTAATCAATGCATCCAATAAGAAACCTCTACTATTCGGACTTCTAGTACGTTTTCTGGTAATTTTTCACTCATATGTATTATTGGATTGGGCCTAGAGCTTCAATGCCATTGCAAATACGAAGATGAACAAAAGCACTTGACCTCTTCAGAGACTTTACATGTGTTATTGAAGCTTTCATCATTTTACATTCTCGATTCAGACAAAGTTGCACTAAGTATGCAGAATGGGTAAATATTTTATGACAAAGATGATACACGAGCAATTTTAGGTTTTAAGATTCCTCAAGAGAGAGAGAAACAAAAAATTGAGAAGAGAAAACAGACCCTTTTCGTCTCAAAAAGTTCTGCCTCCAAAGCTTTTATCCGATCTGGTGGCTCATCAATGTCTTCTCCATTTGATGATGACTCTTTAGCAGGCTTATCAATCTTATTGACCACCTCTTCTAACTTAGCAACACGATCTGATACTGATGAGTTACTTTTATGCAAATAAGAAGAATTCAATGCTAGAGGTACCCGTGATGCATCGACAATAGCAGAGTTGGTATTTGGCTGGGATGCAAGCTTCTTTTCCATGAGACCAAGATAGTATAGGATGAGGCCAAAAACATTCACAAGGAAAGATAGCACAGAAAGAGCCACACCATTGAAACTCTGACATAATGTATGCCCTAACTTGCTAGGAAACCCAGCTATGGACAACAAGAAGTGTATTTAGAATCTATAACACCTTTATGAAAGCAACAAATAAAGAAAACTTCTTACCTGGTGGAACAAGAACTTCACTTGGATGCCTTTCCATTGACCTGTTCTCATGTACATGCTCAGATGCTGAAGGTTTATCTGCAGAAATTACTGTATTAATATTGTCCTCAACAGGATTCCCTTTCTGATATCCAGCATCCACCGTTTTGTCAACCATGGGTACTAAACTGTCATTATTTATTTCTCTAGGATTATCCAGACTTTCCTAAGACAAAAAATCAGAGAAATCATGAATAGGAGACAAAATGAAAAGCTTCAAGAATTTCAAACTGCATAATTACTAAGAGTTTCAACCTTTTCATGATGCTGAATACTCTCAACTTCCAAGGGTTCATCCTTTTGTGCAGCTGAAGATGACGCTGATGTTGTATCAATTGAGGGATCTGGTGGCTCCTGGTAGTATCGAAAAGCAAAGTTTTACTTCAAATCAACTCTGATGAGAGACGTATATTCTTCCATTTAAAATAATCCTGAACAAATCAAAGGATATGCTATGGTAATTGTAGTGAACTGCTATGGAATTTCATTCAGCCTTGAATGTGTTAACTGTGAGGCCAAAAGCAGTTCTTGCCTCAAAAAGAAAAATCTTGGTTATGTTCACCAAAACCTTGAATTTTAGGTGGCTCCTATGTTCAAGAAAAAGAAGTTTCGCTGTCCTATTAAGCTAACATCGTTATACACTGAAGAATATTATCAGCCTTTGTGAAGTTCACAGAAGAGAGCTATACCCACAAGTTTCTAAGGAGATAATTGATATCCTTAACAGATTCGATACAATTGTTGGAACAAATATATTCCCAGATTCCTGATTCAATCAATCTAGGAACCCGTTTATGAAGAGTTGCTGAGGATATTGTTTCATCCTTCCAGTAAGGAGAGGACAAATAAGGTAGAATGAATTTCATATGAGCATGTGCAAATTTAGTAAACCCTTGGAATCTCTTGATGAGAATAACAGAACTTATGGATTCAAGAAGGCAGAAACACCTTATTACTTGATCTGGAAATAATAGATATTTTAGTCATATGCTTTTCTGCGCCACTCATTACTTTCTGCAACAAAAGAGGAGAGTTAGTCCAAAGAAAAAAATTTAAATAAAATCAAAGAAATAAAGATCTGGGGTTGTGACCTTCATTATTTCTGGATCCTTCCACGGACCCTTATCTGACATCATACAACCACCATCATCAGGACATTTGCAACTTCCACCTAGGAAATCTGGTAATTGGCTGTAGAATATTTAAAAGAAAAAATAAATTCCTTTGTGCTACAGTAATAAAATATACATAAATTTTCACCAGTTGACATCTACTTAGAATTTATAGTTTCCAAAAGACCTGCCTTTTAAAAAGTTAGATCAATAAATCATAAACAATTTCACCGGCTGACACCTACCTGGAATCTATAACTTCCAAAAGACTTTGTGGATAATCACCTCCTAAAACCTGAAAACATGAAAAACATTCTTTGGTATGTGCAAATCTACCCAAGGATGTGTTCAACTATTAAAAATTTTGAACATGTTAATGACAAAATATACTGGGGTTAGATAAATGAGGATGATAGTCAAAACAATGGTTGGCTGAAGGTGTAATTTGCAATGTTGCTTCTCTATTGTCATATGGTACACTTATCTTATCATATCCTTCTAGAAGGCTTACTTGTATTTTTGATGCAGTTTTTGCATCTAGAAATCCCTTTATCGTGCTTAGCAGAAGCTTGAACCCTGAACTGGCATTTATAATGAATAGTTGATGCAGTGTCTATAATAAAATTCACTACATCAGGAGAAGCATTACAAAAGAAGAATTAATGGTTCATTACTCGTCTTGCCCACATTCAAAGTCCACCATGATCATAATATACCTCTGGATAGTTGTCTGAGTCGACTTTGTGTATGCTTGTGATGAGATCTCTTGCACTTTTGCTGAAGTTTTTCATTCCCTGTAGAGCATTTCAAATCTTAGAGTTTGATCAGAGTATGAGATTGCATGAACCAAATAATTCAGAATGCAAAACGCATAATATCAAAAATTATATCAAAACTATTACAGTAACCCTTCATGCCTAGTAACTGTATTTTTCTCTCTTAGAAGCTTCAAATAAACTAGGAAAATCTTTAATCACTCAAACTACCCATGTGGAAGACCCTTTGTTCTAAAATCTATACAGCATGGATCACAAAGTCTTCCACAGAAAAATACATGACCAGCTCCCGCAAAGACATGATTATGAGCTCCATGCTCCCAATTGATTCTTCAATATAACGACTAGCACTATTGGGCTTAAGCATGATCTCCAACTCTCTTTTCCCATTCTATTCTTTGATGTAATGCCTTGCACTGTTGGATTTAAGCATGGTGTGCCATGCTCTTTTAGAATTTTAAGTTTATAGCATTTCTTGCCACATGAGTAGGATTGGGTGGCCTCTGGCCTTGTGTCTTGCAGGATGCACTAATATATCTACATGGTACATACATTCTAAGTAGACAGAGATTTTGATATTGAACTTTGGAAAAAATGATCGTGGAATTTAGCAAGAGCTGGTCAAGGGTGACAGATTTAAACAGCTGGCTCTTGTGTGGAAGGAAACCTGTCATTAAGGAATACAATAGAGTGACAATTCAAACCATCCCAAAGAGTTAAAAGACATCTACTTGCTTTACAAATACATGCATGCTATGCAGAGAGATACTATATCAATTTCAAGCCATTCTGAAGTATTAAAAGACATCTGGTGATATACATAAATGCATGGTGTGCCGAGGCAGATATGTTGGTGAATGTTTGGGGAAACCAAGGTTATGGAGTAAAAAGAAAACTCAAGCCTCAAAAACTAGATCAAATAAATGATTCATATTCAGAGAAAGCATGTCAAGTATACACAATCCCAAATGTATCTAGGGGCCACAATAGAGAGCCATGATTCATACCAGAGGTTGCCTTGATTGATTTTCTACTCAGATATGGAATGTTTTATAGCCTTGAAAGAAATTGCAGTTCCAGGAATCACGAACCTAGTTGTGACTATTTGAAGCATATGTCACACTCCTCTCATTTATGTGATGGAAATATGTTAAGAAGCCACTGGTTCAGAGTATTGTTAACATGAAAGGAAAAAGCATAAATGCTTTGTATCATGCAAATCAGCAATTCTTTAAAGTTATGGTTTACATTGACAACGACGCCTCAGTCTGGGAATTCCATACAGCTTAAACTTCACAACTTATGACTAAATGGTGGTGAACATTAACAATGCACCGTCCTTCACTTTGAAGGAGTATAAAAAATAAGAGTGAGAACATGGGAATTTAGTTCTATCAGACAAATGTAGCTTCATCTCATAAGTCCCTAAACAATGTGTGGCTAGACTAAAAAGTGAAAGTGTAGAATTACTGAGATAGAGATATAGAAAGCATACTATTCCTGCTACATCAAGAATGGTCGTGGTAGAATCAGTATGTTTTCCACCTGCAATAGAACATGCTGGAAACTTCTTTTCTACAGTTCTTTCAAATTCGAGCACATGATACTTGATATATCTCTCCATAGTTGTCACTGTGATCAATTTTTGAGGATCAACTTTCCCAATCAACTCTACGTAAACAGGCCTCCCACATTTGTCCACGCCGTGATGACCTTGTGGATAGAGCTTCCTCACTTCATGAACCTCGTCAAAATGGAAATTCTACAATTGACTTCAGAATCAAATTGAGATAATAACCGATGTACAGGTCTTTCAACTATTTCAGCAATAACATTTCAAATTCATATTGAGATATCAAATCTCTAAAAGTTGCCCTACTGACCTTCTCAATGTCATCCGTACCATACTCCTTTCGCCATTGTAACATGTTTTTCCACATGATTCTCGTTTTCTCAATGTCAAACTTTCGTGCCTGTAGAAACCTGATGGAACATATGATACATAACTTAAAAATAATAGAGATACCAAATATTACATCTTGATGAAAAATTATATTGCTTAGCAAGAGGAACCAAGAATCAATCCATCAAATCTGAAACACCATTAGATCACCCTGACATTACCTTAACAGCTTATGGTAATCATCATGTTTTTCTGGGAGAAGATTTTCTTCTAAAAGTATTTGCCGAAACTTGTCAACTATAGCAATCTCGTCTGAATATCGCACATCCTCAATAGCAAAAATATGGCTTACACTACTATTACTTCTTCTTCTTGAAAATGAAGACCTTAACTTTGCAAAAAGACCACTTCCACTGTTCTTCCTCTTGCCTTTCAAGTCTAATGCATCATGTTCAGTAACACTAGGATTAGATTTCACTGCTGCCTTCTCATCTTTCTCATCCAAAGGTTTAGACAAGTGTTCACGAAGAGAAACAAAGTCTCCCTTGCTGTTCAATTCTCTTTCATTCTTTATTCTTAGCGAATGCAAAGGTAAACTCCTTTCTGCTTCCATGGAGCTGTGAGGCATTATATTATCGTCACCATCATCATAAGATGGCCAAAACCTGCAAAAAGGCAGTGAAAATTAAAGATGAAATGAAGCAGAAAGAACTCAAAATGAGTATCAATCAAAACAAAAGCCATCTCAGCATTCTGTGAGCGCATTTTCCAGCAGAAAACAGGCTAAAGAAACGGACAGTTGAAGCCAAATGAGTCTCTTTCTGAGCATTTTAATGAGAATTAAGCAAATTTCCGAGCAGAAAAAAGAAAGGAAGATACTAGTTGAAGCATGTTCAATTGTGAGATACTAGTAAACAAGGAAACGAATTATTTAAGCCGTATCCAAGTAAAAGTTACATCATCATAAGATAGAGTCCAGTTTCATGGGCAGCCACTGCAGAAAACAGAAAAAATGGAACTGCAATAGAATGTCTTTTAAAGAATTAATGCATCGAATAAAACAACCTCGGTATTTCAGTGGAAATTATGACATATTCAGCAGAAAACACTATCAGGTGTCATATCCAAGAAATATTGAGAATACAAAACATTTTCAGAACCCTTTCAGTGAAAATCAGGCATATTCAGCAATAATAGTAATAATAATAGACGCCATATACAAACACAGATGATTTTTAAGTTATTAGCATAAGAGAGACAGAGATAGAAACTATTCAATTTCATAGCCAACACTCGCAAGGAAGTAGCAAAAAATGAGAGGTGGAGCTAAGTAGGGCTCCGTATGACAGAATTCAAGAAGAAAAACAAAATTATTAAAACCATAACCTTCGGCAAATGGGAGGAATTGAAGCCAATAACCAACAAAATACACAGAAACGGAAACTTCTTTGGGACGTCAATGCAGTGGGAATTGATGTAAAATAATTGATAACGCCATGTCCAAGCACTATACATTAAAAATCTACATTCATTGTGATAACTTCAATCGAAATAAGACATTGATCAAAACATATCCAGCACAAGAAGAAAAGGGTATTAACAATCGAAGCCATATTCAGGGCAATACGCAGGAAATGAAGCTTTTCTTTGTGATAATTTTCAGCATGAATTACGCATATCCAGAAATTCCTAACCACATAGCACAAAAAGAAGATTCCAAGACATATACATACATCAACATCCACCATAAATGTACATAGCAGAGAAAAAACATGACGGAAACAAACAGCGGAGAGAATACCTGTAGATAGATAGATAGATAGATGAGGAAGGCAGGGATCAGGAGAATCGAGGAAATTTGTACTTCAAAGCAGGATGAGTTTCTTCGGAGGGAAGCATGAAGATGAAAGATGAAGCGTTCTAGAGGCACCTCTGAGAGAGAGAGAGAGAGAGAGAGAGAGAGGAGAGGCAGACAGTCTCTGGAAGATTGATTATTAATCCTAATAATTCAAACAAGAAAAGGGACTCATTGTTCCATATCCAATTACAAAAAAGAAGCTGTCTTCTCTCTCTCTCTCTCTCTCTCTCTCTCTGCATTTCCGCGTGGGTGGTCAGCAATGGCGGGTTTCACATTGCAGGACTGAAATGGGCGGACGGTTCCTTCTAAGATGAAGCACAATGCTGAGGTGGCAGACCAACACGACATCGCGGCGGCAGACAAAAAAGAAACATGTTGACGTGGCAGACAAGAAACAAGTTGAGGTGGCAGGCACTACACTTGTTGCCCTAACAAAAACACACACACATTTGATATTGACGATTCACGAATGATTCATTTTGTTTGAAACACGGGCCAAACACCTCTGTGTGCTTCGGTCATCTAACAACCTCGTGGACGTAAATAATTGTGTTTTTAAGGCCATGCCTTGGAACTCGATGCAAAACATGCAAGGCGAGAATGCCTTCGTGTCTGTCTTTGGATTTAGATTTCTAGAATAGAACTGAGTTGTGCCTCGAGTTGAGCTCTATGTGTGTGTGGAAGGGAAGACTTGGAAAACAGGTGTGGTGCTTACAACTGTCAACAATCCAAAAGTCATTAGATCGGTTCTTCTAAAGTGTCAACCAGCTTGTGAATCTAGGTATTTAGAATGATATGGAGACGAATGAGTTTTAGGATGGATTCATAAGTTATGGAGGGAAACTTTGGAAGAGAGGCATGGTTCTTACATGATTGTCAACGATTTTGTGCTATGAATGTTATGGACACCGGTGGTGTCTTAGCTTAAGCTCACAATGTCTCTTAGAAAATAGATGTGTTGGCACTAGAGTAACTACTAACAATGTTTCTTGGGGCCTTTGTGAGTGACTTGAGCTCAAAGAAAGCCATGGAAAAGGGATGTTGTGGTAATGATTGGTTGCAAAGACATAAGAGTGATGATGATTGGCAATATGTTCAACCAAAACGCTAAACCAATCACAATTTGTTTTTAGTTCTAGACAAAGCATTCAAGGAAGTGACGTGACATTTACACAGAGTAAACCAATCACAATTTGTTTTTAGCTCTAGACAAACCATTCAATGAGGTGACAAACCATTTGATGGTAGAGGAGTAAGTTGTAATGTGATTCCAAAGTAATCGAGAGCTTCAAGTTCAATTCTAATTCATGGCAGGGACTACCATTTCCCTCTAGATAGTCATACAAATCATCGTGAGATTAATTGACATTGCCTTGCAGCTGAATTACATTGAGTTACATGCCACATGGTAAGACTAATAATAGCACGTAAACAAGTGAAGAAAAACATTGTATCACATTTGAATGATATGACTACTAATATCTAAACAATTCACAAATAAAATTCATTTGCACTTTATTCTAATGGAATTTGATAGCCTGGATAACAATGAATTGACATTTTCAAGCAAGAATAACTGACATGTGTGATTGAAATGGTGGGAGGTTATGACCTTTAATTTTGATGACATAAGCTGTGAAATGTATAGCTAAACAAATTATGCTCGACATGGTGGAAAATGATAACCTTTAATTTTGATGGAGTTATCAAAGATTATTGAAGATCCTACATGCCTTCAATATGAAGTGTTTTGAGTCTCGACATAAATTAGGATTTTGTTAAGTGTCTATTGGCCTACAAATTGGATGTGTTTTTGCATTGTTTACAACACAATTTTATACCATTGATTTTACATGAATTAGGGATTCTTGATGTGTATGCATTGGTATTGTTTAATACTTGGAGCATCTCATATCAACATATGAGTATACTTCAAATCACTCCAAACCTTAGTGCCCAAAGTATCTTTTGTAGTATTAAATATCATTTTATTAAAAGAAGCCATTAATAAATGTATATCATCAAATGACTTATAGAATTTACGTTATCTTATGCATATTACCACTATGTCAAGCATGAGTTTATGTTCATGCATACGAATAAAATGTGTATGGTATATGGGTGAAACTTGTCGTAGTACACAACACGTGTTTCTTATTTAAACTATGTGTCTATGAAATATGAATCTGTAGTTCATCTATTGATACAAACATGATAACAAATTTCACATGTTGAATAAACAACAAACCATACATTAAGATGTATGCACGTGAGGAGTATGAAAGCACCAACAAATTGAGAGGCTAGATCCCTTACATAATGTGCCACTCTTCTTGTCTTCCTTCCTTTCTTTGTTCTCGAATCTCCCCTTCTTCATTTTTCATATCATTCAAGGACATAGGCAACCTAGAGTTCTTGAAGTCTTCACCTTCGTTCATCCACTCAATTATGATCTTTATCATTTCTTAGTTGCGTCTTCATCATGTTCTACTTTCTTTGGCATCACGTAAATGAATGGCTCAAACCCTTGGGTCTTCTCCTACCATATACTAACAGTCTCATAGTTTCCGTCATTCTTTCCATCTTCCTCATGTAGTCTAGTGCTCAGTTAATGTCGCCCCTAAGCACATTTGAGTTGATTGTCACACAAACTCACATATTTAGCGCTTCAGGTTTAAATCTTGAAGAGGCATTAAGAGACGTATAAGTACTCCCATATTTGCAAGTGTTAGCATATGATGCTACTTTGCACTTGTGCATTAGTCTAATAAACCATATGCACATATGAACATTTACATTTATCTATGTCCTAAGAAAAATTACATAAAGCTTGCAATTACATATTGCAATTGGTTTAGGCTTTAGCATGAGCACTAAGTGCCATCATACGTTTGCACCTCCTAGCATGGTAGTATCTTTTTTCTTTTTTTCTTTTTTTTTTCCAAAAAAAAACTCCTTCCATTAGATATAAAATTTTACATATGAGATTAATATATACAAATCCCTGTAGGGACGCGATAGGTTCATCTTATGTGGATGCCCACCGACTCAATAAAGGGGGAGGTCGACCATTGTTGGATGAAGGCTAGTAGTCATTGTCTTTCAACTCCATCGGAGTCGCCCTTGAGACCATCATATTGGCTTTTTAGAGTGGCTACAACTTCACTCCATATCTCTTGCATTAACACTATTGGCTGCACGGTTTGGTGGGAGAAGACTCGTCTACACCGTTGTTTTCATAGAGTCCAAAGAGTTATTGGGTTTACCAATTCCAACACCACTTGAGATTTGACATTGATAGGAGTTGAGTGGACATTGTCGATGGTAGAGAAAAAAACCTCTTGTGCTTTTATCACCAAAACCATCCCCTCCTCCTGATGCTCGTATCTGTCAATTGGGGCCTACCATGATAGCCAATGTATATTGCCCCACTTAATTAAGCCTTGCACCTAGCATAATTGCAATAAGTGGCCAACCCCCTGCCATATTCGATGGGACTCTTGGCAGTTCCACAAAGCATGTCAGATTGATTCTATTGCATTTGGGCACTGTACACAATTAGGAGAGCTAAGTTCCCATGCTGCCATGCACCAACCGGTAGTGACCTATGTATTAATAGTCATTGGAAGGTGGTGATTTGCCATGCGTGTTGTTGTTTCCAGATTTTTTTCCAAAACTTGGTGATAATTGTGTGAGGAACATGATATGTGTGCCAAACCTTTGCAATAGCTGGCTCTCGGGCGGTTTGAGCAGCTAGAATATGGCGACCCAATCATTTGTGAATTGGAAGAAAGGGATGGGTTTGCTTCCTTGCCCCATGTAAGGATCATGCCATGTCCATTGCAAAGGGTCCCAACTAACCTTATTTGAGGAAGGAAATGGGAGAGGGGCAACAAAGATTTCTATAATTTACTCGTAAACAATGAAGAGTTCATGTTCTTAGTTTCATTTTTTTTGGTTATATGCATCCATATTCTTGTGAGGAACCACCATTGGGCATTTTTTTAGAACCAATCATTTGTAAATGGTATAACAATTAGATACCAAATATTTTATGACATTATGGATCCAATAGAATGTTATCTTAGATGGAGATGATATTTTAAAGAAACAAATGAAATAACACTTAGCGTGGGATAAGTATTGGCATTGGACAGTAAAAACAATGAAGAATTGCATATCTTAAGAAGTATTGGACTATTTTGAGAAGCCTAATTTTCCAAACATTTAGTATGAAGCATTACACTTATAAAGGATTTTAATAAATTTCAATACATATAATAGAGAAATGTAAAGCTCTTGATATGTTAAAAATCAACATATCTCCTAAATTTCATCAATGTCTTTGATAATTGTATTTGTGACATTATAAATTCAAGAAGCATGGCAAAGACTTTTGCCAAGTCATCACATTGTGCTTTGCATGGAAGGCATTGTTCAATATTTTAAGAAGATCGAACATTTGAAACAAGGGAAGAAATGATAATAAAAAAACAATTAATGTGTGGATTTGTCATCCATATTCCTAAGGCTATGTGTAGCACCTATCTCAAGGACTCAAAAAGCTTGATCATTTACCATACATGATGTTGATTAGTTGTTACCACGGAAAGACTCTCCCATTATATATTGCAAAACGCTCAATCATTTTTACCATTCACAATATTGATTGATTATAACTTTTTTGAATAGAAGCACATCACACATGCATCAAGATATTCCATGCTAAACACATTTTAAAGCATTCCCGTAGAACAAATAATTCATTTTAAATCCACAACTTCACCTAAATATATGATCGTAGATTGTGCTTTATAACGTCAAGGTTGTACGCCGACATTGCATACATTATAAAATTTCTTTATATCATTTTCTTGAGATTATGCATATGCACAAATCAATGTGGTCCTAAATAATGTATATAATATAAATGGCTTATATTGCCCAAGGGTTCTAAACAATAATATTGCCTTACAAAAGTATAATTTCTAAACTATGTTTACTTTACTCTTTCGAGATAAGTAAAGTGACACATTGTTTATAAAAGGTGTCACTTGGTTGCTCGCACTCCCCATTTCTACATTCAATCGATCTTACAAATCAAATAATTAAAGACTAAATATTGCACATCATAGGCTATATCATATATGTAATCATAACGAGAACAATATGCTATATTAACTTGTTATGGTTTCTTTATTGTGCCACATTATGTGTTCATAAGCCACAAAAATCACCCATATTCTGCTTTGTGAACTCATAATTCCATCCCTTAATGAATCTTGCTATACATATCTCTATATTATATAAAAAAGTATCCAGATTCCATAAGAAAAATAATAGGACTAGCTAAGGAGATGAGATGGTTGAATAACTAGTATCATCTTTTTCTTAGCTCTTTATATTGTGCCAAGATCTCCTTCTAATACTTCGTATAGCTCGAAAAAATGGGTCGTACAACTGAATTGCAAGGGTGATTTGCTTTCCGACAAACATAACTTATGCTAACAAACTTTCTTGTGTAATAATTCGTAGGCAATATTAAGATTCAAAACAATCTGGTAAGCGTTAAAAAGTGGGAACTTGTGTTACTCAAGTGGTTGGAAATCGACATTTTCTTATGTATGCATTGATGTGGAAGAGTTGAAAATTGAGTGATTGCCAATAGAGGATGTGGTTAGAAATCAACATTTTGTATAATTCGAAGACAATGATGATTAAGTGGGAGGCCATTTTTCGCAAGAATGCTAATGAAGCTTACCGCCGTCTTAAAATTGCATGGACAATTAACAAGAAACGTGTCGTGTAAATAAGCACACTTGCTGAACACTTGCTACGGTTTGGAGAATGAGCACTTTCAGACAAAGGTCACTAAATGGACAAGTGGTGTTTGATAGCACATGTAACAATGCGTTTTTAGACAAGAGTTTGGAGACAAGGGACAAATGGAGAGAACATATTTATAAAGAGAAATTGAATGAAGAGATGTGATTAGTAGAGATGTATGTCAGCATAGGGAGCACCCAAACTCATTGAGGGCTTTTTGGACAAGTCCAAGAACAGAACAGAGAAAGATAAAGATACTCAAAATAGATGGGTTAGTGAAGCGACAAACCCTAAACCCTAAAGAGCTCTGGGCATGAAGAATTCAGTAACATAAAGTTAGAAAGATGCATGTTTAGCAGGTGAAGGTTATGGTTAATCAAGTTAACCCCAAGTGTGCTGCTGGATTCTAAGTCATTATGCAAAGAAGACACCACATTCGATCAACTGATGTGGTACTTGAGGTTGCTCTGCTGCCTCTCCATCTCCCGTTGTAGCGCAGCCGCGAGGGTTCGTGGGCTAATACAAGCCCTGGCTTGGTCCTCTCGGAATTGCTTCAGAAGCTTAGATGCCACAGCCTCTCCTTCGTGATCCTCCACCATGTCGCCAGTGAACTCATGGAGGAAAGGAGTGGAAGTGCGGTGGGCCCTGGCCGATTGGTGGCGGTGCCGACGGAGGAGTAGGTGGTGGTGGTGGTGATGGACCATGTGGCGGAGGTGGGCATCGTGGCGATGGCGAGGGTCCGGTGCCGCCGCCATGAAGGAATTAGGGAAGAGACATGCCTTGGCAGCCTTCGAAACGCGACAAATCACACGAGGAAGAGAAGAGGAGGAGGTGGAGGAAGACAAAGAAGGGGCCTTCCGCTTTGTCCCCACGGCTACAGGAGCTCCCTCTAACTGTTCGAAACCCGGGGCGATCCGGAAGCAAGAGGGAACTACGGAGAACATGCCGCCGCCGGCAAAGCTCGGGAGGAAGCGGAGGCGCTTGGAAGGACGTGGATCTGTGGTAGCACTCCATTCCAAGGAGGAAGAGGAAGGGACCACCATGTTTTCATGGTGGAGGAGAGGTTTACTGGCCGCAGCCGCGGTAGCGCTGCTGCGCAGCTCCTCTGCTAAGCAGAAGCCGAATTCATTGGAGAAAGCGTTGAGCTCGAAGGAGTCGTAGAGAGAGCTTCCACAATCCCAAGGGGTTCGCGTCTCGGCCTCCTTCTGGACACTCTTCTTTACTGCCGCCATTGCTGGTTTATCCTCTACGAACCGGGATACCGAGGCCATGGTCAACTCGTGGGGGCACGCCTCGTCTCGGCATCGCCACTTACTGCCGCCTGCAGCAGCTTCTTCTTCTCTTCTCCGCCGAAATGTATCCATGCTATCCGTGTAGCCACTGTTGAATCGATCCAAGTGATGGTTGTTGTGTAGGTGCAAGCGGCGGGCTACTTCTAATGCCGATTCTCCTTCTATAAGAGCATGAGCATTTGGAGGATTCTGGTGGTTTCTGACGAACAGAGGGCGATGCATTATCATCTATCTATCTATCTATCTATCTATATATCGATAACCAAATCCTGAAAGGAGCAACAAAGACCTCTGAGATTTTAGTTATACATAAATGCAGAGAGTCGACTCTTACATACATATATATATATATACATACATGAGAAACATGGGACACATAAATAGCCGTTGAAATTGGATCACGACCACAACATCAAGAACAGGGGGACATCATGGCCCATGGGCTTTCTCTCTCCTTGTTTCTATGCTATTACATACACTATATATTTGGGCCTTACCGTTGCACTTTCACTTTTTGTCAACGTGCAAAGTTGCAAACTAACAAACACAACGACCCAATAGACCAAGCCCACTATCTGAATCTCCCATATAACACCCAATCATTCCATGACCTCTTCTCTTAAAGAATCATCCCATAAGAAAGTAGTTTGTTAGGTATAGGATTTTTTTATTGGCGCCCCTCGCCTAGGTCCCTTGCCCCCACCCCCCACCCCACCCACTAAGCCGGAGGACACAAAACCTTCTCTTTCAGGATACTTGTGAGATCCCACCATTTCTTCTTCAATTGGAGAATAACGCATTCCTCACCGCAGAGCTTGTTGTGCTTCCAACCAAATGGGGAGGCAGCCTCTGAACGGGAGGGAAGATGCACATTTCAACAATTTTAGTCAATAAGGACACTTTGGAGGGAAATGTGTGTGCAAAGTTAGTTTCATATTGTTCACTTGATATAAAATATTTGGGTTCCTAATCATAGCATACATTGAAATGCGATACCTTATTTGTCTATTTATTACCTTGACCCTTTATCCCATTGCACCTACTACACCTACCTAGGGTTGACTACATTGGGCATTTTCTAGGACACAATGCTCATTCATTACAATTGTCGTCGAGGCACATAGAAGTGTTTTCATCCTTGCATAAGACTTATCGCAAGAAGTTATAGAGTAACCATTATTCTCCCAATTTATTATTATTTTTTGCTTCTATCATAACGCTTCCCTCCCTTAAACAACTAGTATTTCAGTTCATATTATTATTCTTGGGCAATTTCTTCTCCATCTTTCCACGCATATAACTTAGTTGCATAATCCCTTTCCATACAAGATGCCTCCAATGACCCAATCTCTTCTTGTAGGTTTGTCATCTACCTCTATAAAACATGTATTTTGAATCGGCAAACATCTTGCACAACTTCATTCAGTCCAGTGTCAGCTTTTCCAGCTACTATCAAGACTGATTTAATTGTTCTAAGAAGACCAAAAAAGGTGCTCACACCAACCATATTTTGCAAAGTCTTAGCATTATTTTTTCACTAAATGCATTTCTTGATTCATTTCCCCATTACATTATCAATGTTGCATTTCAATGAAAATATACATAAAACGATGGTGATTGATCTATCATGGAGATAAACATACTATTATACTCGAAATGGTTAATGCTCGAAATTTGAATCCTTGATTCAGATGTGGAAAGAAAAGCATTTTCTCTTTATTGAACTTTACTAAAACTATGCATTATTCAGATTTCTATACTCACTTGTTTTCCCCTTTTCTGTATATGCCACTCAATATGTTCACCATATATGCATTCAAGGTGTGCTTATCATCTTTGTTCACACGGTATCCACATTAAGACATCAAGAGCCTTAGCCACATTACTAACATGAAATGCTTGTTGATCTCACATTGATACTTGAATATCAAACAAGTACTCGTGACTAACTTCTTGGGATTGCATTCAAACCTTCATTTCTATGTTTAACTATGGTATCACTCATTTCCATCAATATTTGGCAAGCCTTGATAACTTTCCATACTCTACGTACCAAATCACAAATTTGGTACTTGCCAGACAAACCATATTAATGCATATGCCAAAAGATTCTTTGCACACTCTCTTTCTATTTGCTCGTTAGTCTTTGTTCATACGTTTGGCACCACTTCGCATATTGCTTTTTGAATAGAATTATCTCTAATTCCTTGGAAATGTCCCTTCACTTTCTTATTCTTAAATTTACAAGATCTCTTGTGAGCCTACATGCAAAACAGACCACCAAGAAGCCATTAGATGAGGTGAATAAACCACAAAGAGTGTTACAAGACATCTACCATAATTGACCCAGGAAAAAACTTTGCAACTGAGTCCTAAAATATATATACATATTTAATTCATGGGTATTATTAGGATTATACAAAAGATTAATAGAAAGGCTGGGCAAGGTCATCCTAGACATGAGAGCTTGGTTTTCATATTTATGTTCCATTAAAAGAGGCATTATTTGGAAACAAGTATTTCTCAATAGTTTCATCGATCTTGGTTCTCTCTCTTGTAGCAAAGGACTCCAACAATTTGCCATCTTTGTAGAAATGGAACAACGGCACAACCTATAGTTCCCAAAATGAGCAACACGAACAGTTATTAGATTCAAGAGCTTTTCTCTTCAAAGACTTTACTTTTCTTAAAGATATATATAACTGACCCTAATTTTCAATCTTTCTGCTACCTCTGATTGCTCCTCGTATTCATCCATAACCTGCAGAATCCAAGAATTACCCCAAGTAACCAGAATTTTGTTTTTGCGGTTATTTTGAGATATTTGAAATATTTGCATAGCAAGATCATGAGTTCAAATTTGATTGAATATTCATATTTTTTTGTCCTATATGTTAATCCATCTAAACCAATAAATTCATCAATGTTGGTTCATGGATCTACGACTACCCACTGGCGATCCTTAATGCAATCACACATTGTGGCATCGATTTACCTGTTTTTTCATACTGACTGAGCAAGTGACACCAATAACCAGACTATGACAAGTGCTGAACAATATGGCAACCTTACAGTCATTGAGTGAAGTAGCACACAATGTACTGTGTCAAGCATACACATAATGTCAGAATTGTGGAGTTGATTAAAATAGACAAAGCTCCATAATTTCTGTCTCATTGGCCAGAGTATGGATACTATGGTGTGGCCACTATACCCAAAGTTTATTTTCATATAAAGGGGTAGCTACCCTTTTTGTGCACTCATCTCTTTCCTTGTGTTGGTTCTGCTTACATATACATTTTGATTTTTGTGAAGAACCAGTGAATCATTTGAGTCGGCTGATTGATCCCAGTTAATATCTTGTTAGAATAATCCAACAAACATGTCATAGGTTTCACAATTTATGCTGGAGATTGATACAAAAACTCGGTTACCTTTCTTATACATATAAGCATTTAAAGAAACGTGTTGTACTATGATAATTGATTCATATCCTATGATGAAGATCAAAGAAACTCCAGTTACTCATCTTGTAAGAATAACTCAACAATAAACCTATCATAGGATCCATAACCTATGTTGATGGAAGTTTGAATAAGACATTATATTTCCTCTTTTTGTAAGAGTCATCAAATCCAGAGAAAACCAATGATGAAAGACTGATTAAGGAAAACTCACATTATGCTTTAGGAAAATGACAGCATCAGCATGATCCCCTGCTCCTTTGCAAAGCTTCATAAACCCCTGTTCTATATATTTACAACTACCACAAGCTGTTCTATAGAAATCCACAACAACAAGTGAATTGCTCTGTTTCGCAGCCTCTAGGTATCCGGAGAGCTCAGCATTAGTTCTGAATTCCTTCACACAATCCACAGGGCATAGATCTAAATCATCGTCGTCGTCTCCTTTCCCATCGTTCTTCTTCTTCAAAGATTGCAACTTTCTGAACTCTGCAGAGTTCAATGCGGACAGGGGATGCAGGAAGACGCCATGAGGAGAGGACTGAGACCTTCCAACACCAAGGGTTGTTGATCTGAGCTTTCTGAGGGAGTCGGGCCATGAGATATATCTACCCACGGGGAAGCTTAGGTCTGCATAAATGGCAAGCATGTTTAATAAGATTTGATGTACGCAAAAGTAGAAGCAAAGGTAGAAATGATGTGTAGATCTTGTCTACATGGTATGATTCTTTGAATAGGAATGGCACCTCTCAAAATGTCCATGTCTGTCCAAAGATCCTTTGAATGGTATTACAAAGGTAAGTCATGGATTCGCTCTAACGCTCTTGTGATAATCGTGCACCACATGAGCTCCACATTATCATGTACATTGGGTTTTTTGGTTTCGATCGGGGCTCTCCATTGGTAATTATCGTATTGGCACTTTCCAGTTTTGTCATTTGCCTTGACCCCTTGACTTGCACCATATGAACCATCAATGATCAACTTATGCATGCAACATGGTGATGGGTTGGGTAAGGGACTCAACAAAGGTGGCTTGGCATATTGACCATCTTTGATCATACGGTGTGCCTAATGAGGCCACTTGTATGGAAATATTCTAGTGGGTGAAGGCATTGTCATGTCCATTTATTAACCAAATCTTGTGATTTTTTATATATACGAAACTCATAGGCCTTGGACAAATGGATGACCATCAAATCCTAATAGTGATTGTACGTTTTCTCCAGTCACTCTCTTTGTTTGGGTGTTGCCATGGCAAATCACACATATCAACATCAAAGTCAAAAAAATGAGAGGACCAACATTTGGTCTTTGACATGGCCTCAACCATGTCCCATATATTGTATTAATCTCTCATTGAAGTTAATAACCTCTCGCAATAAATAAAGTAAACAAGTTAATATAAGGGGTTGTTCACAATTACATGGGTTGCACAATTGAAGGAGATAGATAAATAAGCATAGATATAACCTAATTCAAGGCAGAGTGATGCAACGCATCCATGGATGAGGGTTAGTGAATCAAGTTTCCTTGAAGGGGTCAAGATTGATGTGCTATGCTTCCATAGAGCATACTTTGGAGACTTCCTCATAGTGGGCATACTAAGAGGCTTGAGGTGTCACTCCCCAATAATAAAGACCAAGCCATATGCTTGACACAAAAAAAGCATGTACATCTCCACTACTTGCACCCGGAGAGAGCCTCGATTACCCCTCAAAGTTAAGTTAATGTTTAAGGCACACTTGATCACTATAACAATGTTGAAACCCGGAAACATGGATGGATGGGCAGAAGGGGGGGCATTTCGGGAAATAAATAAAATCACTCGGAGGAGGAGGAGGGGTATGCGTGGCATTTCTCGGAAACCTCTTTATTTATTAATTTCCACGTATTTCTGGTTTCCTTATTATTATTATTATTATTATGTTTTGGCCTGCAGAAGAAGAAGAAGAAATTCGTCGTCGTCTTCCTCAGAGACAACAACATTCCTCTTGCTTTCTCCTTTCGATCCTGCAATGAACGCGAGAAGGTAATCCATACGAACCCACACGGATTCTTCATCTTCCTCTCATTCTTTTTTTCTGATCCCTAGATCTGCTCTTTCAAATTCCAAAATTTGTCGACTTTGTTTTGAACCGAGTAATGGATGAAAAATTGTGTTTTGTTTTACCTTCTCACCAGAGATAATTATCGTAGATCTTCGCTCTTTGATGAGATTGAAGAAGGTATCAACAGATCATCTTCTTCTTCATTAGAGATCTCTGAGCAGGAAAATGACAGAGCTCTTGATGGATTGCAAGACAAAGTGAATATTCTCAAGAAAGTAATCTTCCTCCATATCCTTGTTTTTTCAGAAATTTTCTGACATTTTTATGAATAAATTCTGCCAAAATGTTGTCAAAATTTGTCATTTTTATGAATTTTCATATCTATAATTATATCTGTGATGAATGATCATAAATCATTTGTGTGGAAGATATTAGTTTCTCATTAATTTGTGTCACCTTTCATTGTATTTGATGTTTCGTACTCATTTTCCGAACAATTATGACTAAATTGCATGGAGAATGGTGAAAATTCGTCATTAATTCGTATAGATTTTCATATATTTCTCGGAAATCACACACAAATTTTGTGAAAAATGTTACTAGTTGCTCAGTAGTTTACATTACTTTCATCTTTCTTTCTTTTTGGTGCATTTGTGGCTCTCTTTTAATCATGGCTAAATTGTGTAAAAGCTCAAGCTCACAA
Source organism: Azolla caroliniana (assembly GCF_043228905.1). Classification (NCBI taxonomy): domain Eukaryota; kingdom Viridiplantae; phylum Streptophyta; class Polypodiopsida; order Salviniales; family Salviniaceae; genus Azolla; species Azolla caroliniana. Next base: position 1,815,443 of record NW_028230452.1, on the reverse strand, counting down.
ATTCATTATATGAAACTATTTTGCTAGTTTCTCATTAGTATTTTGTACCTTTCCATTGTTGAACTATCATTGCAACAATGTATGAAGAACTTGATATTGTCATGAACAATGTAGTTAGTTTCTCATCATTGTGGTGTATGTACAGTTTTTATCTTCTTTTTTGAGTGCTGTGGCTTGCCTTTTTCTGAATGATCATATTTGTGTGGTACATGTTGCTACTTAGTCATTAATTATACCATTTTCATCTTCAGCATTTATTTTTGTGACTCCAATTTTTACTGAACGACCATAGCTCCATTATGTTAAAATCATTACTGGTTTCTCATGTATTTATACTTGCTGCTGTAGACAGCTGAAATATTTGTTTCTCATTATGTTGCTAGTTTCTCATTTGTTTATAGATAACAATTGAGATTTCATTTCTTCTTTGACTTTTTGGACCCTCTTCTCCGAAAAGACTGGTTTTATTATGTCCACTAGGTTGCTAATGGACGACTGAGGTTTTTATCCCTCTTTGATTTTATGTATGTGGCTCTTTTATCTGAAAGATCATGGCTTTGTTGTATGAAACATGTCAATAGTTCCTCATAAGTTTCTACTGCCTGCAGTTGACAACTGATATACATGAAGAAGTGAATTCTCAGAACCGATTCCTTGATTTCATGGTATGTTCCTTGTCTTCAACACCTTTTTTGATCCTTATATTATTTTCTTAACTATGGCTTCTGTCTCCATAAATAGGGTAATCAAATGGATACATCAAGGAGTCTGCTCTCAGCAACTACTGATAGATTTAAGAAAGTAAGTACTGATTATTTCATAAATGCACAGAGTAAATGTGTCAGATATTGACAATGAATGAATCCTTTTAAACATAAAATTATTGGAGCTATGTATGTGTTCACATCTATCTAATTATGCTAGAGCTGTCATTTTTCAAGGATTTCCACTTTCTCCTTGTAGTGAACATTGTAGGATGTATATGATAAATAGTAGTACTGTAATGTTATTTTTGAGGAGCAATCCATCATATTGGATAAAGATATATTATGGCCTATTTATCAGCCTTTGGACTTTAATAGTCATGGATAAATAAATTTGAAATATTTCCACCATTCGTTTCTTCAAAATGTCAAAGCAAGTGAAGACAATTGACGAACTTGATGATAATAGTATTCTATGTGAGTGAATGCCCAAAACATAGTTTTATGTATAGAAAATCAGGAATACAAACCTTTCCATTATGGTATGAAAGATTCTTATCTTTATCATCCCTTTTCTTCCGTTGACCTATGTATTGTGGTCTTTCACTTGTGTGTGAGATATCTGGCATGGCTGAGCTAAAATTTGATTTCATGCTCTATGTTCTTGTCCTCAATGCTGGCATTCAATAAGTCTTCTACCAATGATGATGCAAACCATTTCCAAATGACAAGAATCCAAACCAAAGAAAGAAGTGCATTTGTAATTGTTTTGTGGTTGTACATGCTCTCAATTGTGTATACTGAGCCATACCTGTTTCCATTCTCTGTTTCAAGCCTTTGTTCCAAACATGGTTACTGTATTATCAATTCCCGACGTATTGAAAGCTGTCTACTACCTCAATTGCATGGCCATAGCGATGAAGCATTGGGAAATGATTAGGTTTATTGGTGGTGATGATTATCATTTTGGTTTTAGCTACATTTACACTCAAGCCTATTATACTCACAGATAATATGCATTGCATAGAGGAATTTCTGCAGTATTAAACTGCACAGAGAAACACTAGTGTTACCCAAGTGACAAACCTTTCTTTCCTGAGAACTCAACATTTGACTTTGTAATGCTATATTGCAATGCCCTCAAATGCATAGTAAACCCTCCTCCACTCAAGTCAAAGTTCAATCGAATGGCATGGCTTGGCTTGGCTTGGTAATTGTAGGGTCACATAGGCAAATGATGACCATTTGGACAGTTGGAAGTAGGTTTCTTATACCACAGGGATATGTCCATATTTGGCAATCAATATTGGCATTGCTGGCTCTAGATTCCCCAATTTCAAAGTTGGTGGTCGAGGAACCATGGAAAGATTGGTCATTTGGTAATGAAAATTTGATGATTGTGGTGCACACTAATGATGTATACCATAAGTTTGTTGAAGATAGAGCTTGGTTCGCGAAGAAGGTTTTGGATACATGGCACATTAAACAATGTGTAAAATGGTAGTGTCAAGTTTTAGATGTAGGAGTGCGTTCTCATCTTCTGTTTCGTCCAAAGGTGTTTCTCAGACGTGTGATAATCGGTGGGTGGCCTTTGGCGAAGGTTTTAAAATGAACACATATTTCAAATGGTACATGTTTTTTCTTTGGTATTGACAAATCAATATTGTGGTGCACAATAATGATGTATACCATTAGAATTAGAATTAGAATTTTTATCGTCCATAAAGAGGCCAAATTTGACCTATGGGACCAGAGTATACATGTGTTCTTGATATATGTCTCCTTCCTAAGAAGGGGTATTCATACGTTGAAGCCCAAAGTCTCTATGTGTTAGTAAAGCATACACATATGAGCTCAACCTTCTAGGTGGTGTCTTAAGTATGACACTTAAGTTATCACTCCCTCTTAGTATGTCAACATATCTTGAACGAATTGCACTATATGTCGAGCATGTGAAGAGCAAGTGACATTCATCCTTTACCATGCCTTCATTACATACTTTACATGTCTTCAAATTCGTTACATTTTGATACCATGATGTGACTTCAATACCTAACTTGTGAGATTGAGTGCGAAGTAGTGTAAGGGCTCTACGAGCATTACTACTCATATTGGTAATGAGATAAGGCTGGATACGATCAATAGACATTCTTGCTTTATATTGAGACCAACATTCAGGGTTGACATTTGCAATGTAGTATTCTAGCTTTGTCCTCTTAGCATCCTCCCACTTTATCCTTAATGATTCCACCAACCTTTCCTCAATCATTACATACTACATAGCATTGCCCGAAAGCTCTAAAAGATCATCCACACCCCATCTTCTAAACCATTTCCTTATGTCAACAACCCAACCAAATGAGAGAATCTTACTTTTATGATTCTTTTGTAGCTTACATCCAACATTCCAAGCAAGATGTGGTAATCGTTGATTTGGCATATTCTTGACTTTTGTAATGTATTTATATACTCTTTGGAGTGCCAATAGTTCTATGGATCAAACACCCGTTTCCAAGAGCATAACCTGGTAAGAGGTAGTGCATTTAACTCCTAATTGCCTCCTTAAAAACATCTTTTGAATTTTCTCAATCTCGTTCCATGCATTAAGAGAGATGGTGCCACCCCATACTTCTACTCCATAAAGCAATACTTGAGTTACCATGGCATTGAACAACATTAGTTTTACTTCCCATCCACAAGTATCACTTTGGTTGCATTGGTTCTCCAAAATGTAATATGATTTCCAACCGGCTTGGAGTCTAGAATCAAAGCATGCATTCCATGAATTTGTGGCGGGTACATCAATACCAAGATATTTAAAGCTTTGAACAAAATGTATATTTTCACCTTTATATGTGAGCATAGGGTAATGATGAGCATATGTTCACCTTTATATGTTTATCATTTTTGTTTTCTCCACATTCACTGCTAGTCCACTACTATGGCAAAATTCTTCTAATACCCCAAGTAAATGTTGCATACTATCAACATTATATGAGAAGAGTACCACATCATCTGCATATAGAAGCAATAAGATAACATGTTGCATCAAATTGGGGCCATTCAATCCTTCTTCTCTTGCAACCTTATTCACCACTTCTTCTAATTTATCAATACATAAGCCAAAGAGTGTGGGTGATAGTGGACATCCTTGCTTGATCCCCATGTTACTTAAGAAGTGCTTTGAGAATCCACTATCCATTTTTAGTTGGCATTTAACTTGTTCATATAGGCGTGCAACCGCAACTCGGTACGCTAATGGCATGTCGATGTCTACCATTCTATTCCAAAGCTCACTTCGTGGTACAATATCAAAAGCTTTCTTGAAATCAACAAAACAACAATAAAGCGTTTTTCCTTGTAGTCGACTCTCTTCCATGATTACTCTTAATGTGACCAAATGATCCACGGTAGAGTGTTTTGGTCTGCCCAAGTGCTCTTTTGCTTGTACTCTCAGCCCATGTGCTTATCTTTTGCTCCATAATAGTGCTATATAATTTAGCAATATTTGAGCTCACCATTATTGTACGATAATTTGATACTTGATTCCTATCTCCGGCTTTAAATATTGGTTTAATTCAATTCATAAGCCAGTCATTTGGAAATTCTTGTTTTAATGCTTGCTCTAAAATAGTCATTATCCAATGACGAGTGTGTGGATTGTCCATTTTAAAAGCTCACTTAAGACATAGGTTGAACCTGCTGCTTTCCCACTTGCCATCTTCTTTATTCCCTTATTGACATCATCAATATCAATACATGTAGTGCATGGAGTTTCAATTTTCACCTTCATGCATATATAACCTTTGTACATAGTCTAGCATCTCTTCATTTGTAAAGTGACCTTTCACATCTTCTTTCTTACCCTTGAGTTTTTCCCATGCTAATTTTGGTTTGAGCTTAAACAAGTTTTTCTTTTTTATCTCTTGCATTTGGAAATATCTTCTTTCTCCTCACTACTTTCTTGTATATGTGCCATGCAACAATCTTTTAATTCCCCCCTTCTATGGACTTAAACCATTTGAGATACATCTTACATTCATCATCGAATCAAGAATTACATGGAAAACTACACACCTTATGCCCACCCACATGTATCTTAAAGCATTGATATCCAACCTTAAGGATTATGTCCTTCAAATGTTGCCAATTTTCTTTAACATTGTTGCTTAGAGAAAAATTTAACAAATGGTTCTCCACTTCCTTTGCATACATCTTAGGTTTTTCGTAGCAAGGTCGGATGATACATCTCTTTTTGTCTATCACTCCATGGCATCTAGTGGAATGTGGAATTGCAAGCTCTAAGTACAATGGCTTGTGGTCTGAGTTTGGAGATAGAGAACCAACTTTAAACACATTCACCAATGATAGATCACATGCCAACATTAATGCATAATCAACCACACTTCCTCCACCTGAGGATGGTAAACATGTGAGCACATTTGTCAATGGGAATGCCATTATACCATTTAGGATAATCAAGTTTGTGCAATTTAGCATATGTATCAAAAGTTTTCCATAATCTGACATGACACAATCCTCTGAATCACGCACTAGACAATGTTCTACTACATTTTCTTCAAATGTCTCCACATTTTGGAAATTTCCAACTCTTGCATTGAAGTCTCCCATAATTAAAACGTTACCAAGCTTCTCAAATGAAAGTATATCATGGCATAATTCTGTAAAAGGATCATCACAATCTAACCCAAACCTACTATAGTAGTTTGAGTCTTTGTGAGGAATGTAACATGTAACTATATACAACTTCTCTTTCCCCAAATTAACCTCTATCCATATGTATCTCTTATAGTCATCATATTTGCATACTTTGATAGAATTATCTAAGCTCTCATGGTAGATACATGCTATCCCAACACGCCCAATATTCTCTTTGGAGTGAGGCCATATCGATTTTATGAGGTAACTGTCTATTTTAGGTATACGTTTTGCCTCATGCTCCCATGTTTCAGCCAAAAATATAATATCCATACCTTGAGCTACATCATTGAGTCCTAAACCCTTATTCCATGGATATCCTCTACAATTCCAAAACATTACTTTCAATCGTGAAACACTTATGGTCCCATAGGTAATTGCTTGCTATGCATTTTGATTTGCTTTTCGAGATGCATATGCTTGCCTTCTACGTTCTTGCACTTGTGGAGTTCTATCCTCCGTTACAAAAAAAACTTGTCCCTTTTAAGTACACCTTACTACTAAATCATTGCCCTTCTACGTTCATCGAGGATTATACAAACAATAGCTCGAGATGTCTTTCCCTCTAGTTGCTTTTTGCCAACCCTATGTGTGGTATACACAATAACATCTCGCATAGCAAAGTGATCTTCAAAGAATTTCGTAATATTTTGTCCAAGAGATAATGCATTCTCTATTTCATTCTCTTGCATACCTCTAATGACAATATTATTCTTTCTTCTTTCGATTTCATATTGCTCCTTTGCATCTAACACATCCATGGTATTAGAATGTCTTTGCGTGATTTTTGGTGTTTCTTTCAAGAGAACATCTTTCCACCTTGTCATGATCACATCTTCCTTCCCTTCAATTGTAGATTTTATTTCAGCATTTGCCTTCATTAAAATCTCTTTTTCTGCTTCAAGACTCAACATTTTTCTTTCTATTTCAAGCATCCTATTATCTTGCATTTGAATAGTCATGTTCTTCATTGCATGTAGTTCTTCACGCAAAGCTTTAATCTCTAACTTTTGCATTTCTAGTGTATGTTGAAGAGTTAATTCCCTCTCCTTGCAAGCATACATTTCGCTTTGCATATGCATCACTGTCTCTTGCAATGAGATATACATAGTTGCGATCTTTTCCATTGACAAAGTATGCATTTGATTGTTGGGCTTTCAATCACATCATCATTGGCTTTTACTCCTCTTGGCATATTTACTATTAATAAAATGATAGAAGAAGTAGAATGTACCTTTCAATCGATTTAGGGTTTCAAAATCTACCTTGAGTTTGAGGAACCGCGGGGCAAAGAGGGCTGCGGACGAAAAATGCTCATAACTCCTCACTACGGTAACGGAATTCAGCAAATAAACATTCGTTAGAAAGCTAAGAGAGAACTTGGTTAGCGAAGAGGGCATTACATGGCACATTACATGATGTGTACAATTGTGGTGTTGACTTTTAGATGCAAGAGGGCATTCTCATTATCCATTTCATCCAAAGGTTTTGTTGGGCATGTGATGGTCGGTGGGTTGCCTTTGGCGAAGGCTTTAAAATGAACGGATATTTCGAATGGTACTGTTTTTTCTGTACAGCAAGGAAGATAGCAGACACAGATTCATTACATGTCTGGTTGCTAAAGCCATTTGGGTTGTTATTTTGCAAATATGGGCATCATTAATTGGCTGTGTGTTTGTCGCCATGTTAATGGGTTTCATTGAGGGTGTTAAAGCTCTACCCTTATCATATCAGGTGGTGTTTTTATATATCTTAGGCATTGGGTATGTGGTATAATTGCAGCCTAGGCAATGGGTTCTTGTTTGATAGATTTCATGGGGTACCACAACTAGTATGTAAGCTGAAAGAAAAGTTGATTCGACAGTTTTCACAACTATGTTATATTTGTACCTTGTCCCCAAAAGAGTTAGATTTATGCCATCTTGTATTATAACACCTGAGAGGGTTTATCTTGCCATATTGCAACTAGTAAAGTAGTTGTGATAGCAAGGTTTTGTATTGTAATATTGTTTTAATACAGACATAGATTTATGGGGAGAAAGAAAGAAAGAAATATTAATGTCTTCTAAGACCAAATTTGGCCCATGAGTGAGAGAGAGAGAGAGAGAGATTTACCGAGAGAGAGAGAGAGAGAGAGAGAGAGAGAGAGAGAGAGAGAGAGAGAGAGAGAGAGTTTCCTTGATAGGTTTTTGAAGCCAAATCAGGTAAAAGCTTGTTGACGATGGTTGCAGTCTTTGTTGCTGTGTTTCTTCTTGTCTATTTTTTAGTTAGATGAATGTGGACCTTCTTAGGGCTACCTTATTTACAATGATGTATTTTAAATGTAAGGTTCAAAAAAGTTTGGGCTTGTATCATAAGTATGGACCACAGCCCTTGAGTTGTTTATAAATGCAAGTATTTATTTTCTGAACTTGCATCATATGGATTAGATAATGTCTTGAAGTGTTGATGTTTGGCTATAAAACCTTAATGCATAACTCCATAGTTTGTATCTTGTGTTTGGATAGCTATAACTGACATAAATTGAGGTTCTTTTCACATTATTAAAGAATTAATTAAATTTGAATGTTTTTAGTTGCTAGTTTTGTGCATTCGACTAATCCAATGGGAATAATATACAATATTGTTGGTGTGTGTTTATTAAGGAGGTCACTCATAGAATATCATAACATCCAGAAAAGATAAGATGGATACCGTAAGTGTTTGAAATTATTCATTGCCACTTATTAGACTACTTGGTAATTGTTACCATTTGTTTATAACAAGATTCTAGACATTATGTCACTGATCTCCACTTGCAAAATATTAAATAGATGTTTGTAAAATGCAATGTTGAAGTAGTAAAAGGTATTGTTAATTTCAAGTCTAAAATGATTGGAAGTACACTTATTACCAAGACAATGACTTAGTCTAAACACTACCAGAGTCCATAATCAGTCAGATATGGAGGTTACATTTTTGTGAATGTGGGGTGATAGATTATCCAAATGTAGTGGGTCAAAGTATCATGCTTTCAAAAATGATATTTCCATGGTAATGGTGAGTATCTTAACTATTGCAACTACAAATTCATAATCATATGTGACTCCAATTTAGTGGTGCAATTGGCTTTCTTTGTATAAGTTGATTTAGCTGTGGAATTTCAATTAGCACGATATTTTGAACAGATTATCTAGGATTGGAATGACATATGATTACATTGGAAATTTGATTCATGATAACAAATAGTATTGCTATCATCTTATTTTACCATCTTTCTAAGCAAGCACATGTTTAACCCAAATGTGAAATATAAATGGGTTCAAAAACAACTTAAACTCTCTATGCTTTCTTGATATGCCACATGTTGAAATCTTTCAACACACTTGTGTTGGAATAACATTTTCTCATATGCAAATGTGTCAAGTTTGGTGGCAAGGTTTATCTTGTGTTGACCTTGTGTTGCAACTCTCATATGGTTGTACTTGGAAATGCATCAAAGAAATTGCAACCAAATATAGGAAGGTCCAATATATGGCACTGATTGGTTATGGAATTGTTGGAGAGTTGATTCTTGTTATAGTTCATGTGTAATTTTGGTATTTGGTTGTTGGGGTGTCCTTTCCATCTATAATGGATGCAATTGATTGGTCCTAGAATCAAGTTGCAAGATTGGCCTCCTTGAGGGTTGAGCGCTACAAGGTGCTCCTTTTCAAAGGTTAGGTTTCAGCATTTACCAGGCACTCAATTGCTCTATGCTTTGCGTAGTCAAGTGTCGTGTATGAGTAAGTTGTTAGGTTGTCCTCTTCTTTTGTCTGGGAGCTCTAACGTTTTGCTCAAATTCTTTGCTCGTAAGCCTCGAGCTTCCGTGGGTTCGGTTCGTATACCCAACATGTTATCCAACATGTTATTCAAGTAATCAACCCTCGTGCTTGGGGTTCTAACTTCCCAGGCACACTTCAGTTCAAATGTTTTCAATTATGGATTTCTCGTTCTCATTAAGGCTCCAGTTCATGTGTTGGACACAACAATCAAGCTATGAACTCTTGTGGGTTGGGTTCCCATGTAACAAATGTTGTCACCTGTGAATTTACACAACATCACATGGAGATTGATGCACATTGAATCAAATTATAGAGGCTACACATGTATGATTCGGATCGCCACATCGAATGTGCTTGTAAAAACTTGGAACTCTTTGTTGTAGTTATGCAATTGAGCTTTTCATGCTTTTGATAGCAAAAGCATTAGTTATGTATATGTTTTTTATTCAATCTTCGTTCATGCGCACAATGTCCACTATAGAGGGCCAGGTTTTGCCCTCCAAGCTTGGTGGGCGAGTGAATTTGCCCATGGAATGTAGACCATGGTCCATGCATAAGCATTTGTTGGTGTCTGGGCGTCGAGGATAACCTTAACCCGCCCTGGATGTGTTGCAATATTGTATTTACTAAATGAAGAATTGATACATGAGTCATCCGGTTGAGACAGTGAAAACAAATTTAACAAAGTCAACCGCATTGAACACCATGAAATTTGTTGAGAAAAAGTTGCAAAATTTTTAAATATTGGTCTAACCTTGTCGTCCTTGACACCAAGCAACATAGTAATACATCGAGTGTTTTTTTCGAACATGGACAGTTCGACTTGGCTTGCTCATCCACCACAATCCGCCCGTTTCGTCCAAAACTTGCCATATTTAGGTTGGGGTTCTTGCTTTAAAACAACGTATCCCCTCCTTATATTTGGGCACTTTGTATGATTGGGAGAAGGGAAGTGATGGTTGGTACTATGTGCAACTCTTATGAGAGATTGCCCAAGCGGCAAAGGCACATATCGACGTCTCGGTTGGTGCTAAGAGAGTGTGAGGGCTCATTGGCTGCACATGCGCAATGCATTCATGTTTCACTCCCCCCGATATTCTACAAGTTCCAAAACCCTCGCAACATTGAAATGTACATAAAATTTGTATAAAAGAGAAAACCAAGGTGGGGCTGGTATGTGTGATGTGTGAGCTCTCTATAAGTACATGTGAGGGGGTTAAAGGGAGACATACACACCGAGCCACCAACTAAATAGCAGTAATTTTGGTGGTGGGATAGATTGTGTAGAGGAGATGTTGGATCATGGTGCAATGAGAGAAACATCATAGGATGGGATGGTTCGTAACTTAGTAGTAGTAGTGCTGAGTGTGTCATGGGCGAGCAGAAATGGAAAAGTGTAGATAGAGTATATCTTCTATTTGTCCCACATAGAGAGGACGGGGAAGAAGGGAGCTATAAATTGAGTGGTTTGAGCAGCAGCTAAACATACTTACCTGGGCGGGGTCTATCGGTGATCAGCAAGGCCGATGGCTTAGGGCCGGCGCCTCCATTGCACTGCCGGAGGGGCTGTTTGCCCTAGCATCTCCCCAATGTGGGAGAGTGCACGTCATAATTTGTGGCAGCGGGGGCTCGCGTTCGCGCGGCCCCCTTCTCAATCAATCAAAACAAACTCTGAATGTCCTATTGAAAGTAAATGTAAATGGATTACATAATGTGTAAATGACATTGGCGGTTATACATAATTTACATGTTATGTGATTCAAAATAACAGAAGACATGTTATGTATATATAGCACATATGGGGTGGAGTGGTCATGGATATGTATAGAAAAGAGATAAATAAACGATAGGGGGGACATGTTGTAAAGAGTGGAGGCAAATATATATATATATAATAGAGACAGACAGAATCATGGATTGGATATGGAGGCATATAAATATATCTATAGATCAGTCGGGTAGGAAGCATCACATGGCAGGCCTATACACTCCTGGACATGCTATAGATGCCGCCAAATTCTTACCATGATACAGGTGCAGAAAATCACGGCTATACATACCCCAACCAATAGGTGTAAAGAGAATGTAGGCAAACGGGCAGTTATCTACCAGCTAGGCCTACACTGGGTAGTACCCATTGCTTGTTTAGGTTCGGGTCCGCCTTCGTGGTCCCCATCAGAGAATAGCAAGCGTACCGTTGTCAAGTCTTCGCCGTGTGAATGCGATGGACTTGGTCAGATCTATTATGGGCCCTTCCCAGCTAAACGCCCTATTTTCCATGTCTGTCCATTAAGCAGTTGCTTCTCGGATCCTGCACCGCAGTAATTTTACTTCCCCATGTGTGGCTTCCAGATAAATATCCATCCCGCCCACATTAACCATCCGATACAGCAAACAATGAAGGTTCAATTAACTTATCTTACAGAACATAAGAAATATAGAGACTTCGTCGCATTATTGATTTATTGATCATTTATCCTTCAACAAAGAATATATTGGTCGTTATTGTATGTGGAGCGCGCCTATATGACCTCGGCATTGGTGCAATACCAAGGCGACGCACGCAGCTCCCAGAGACACGCAGCTCCCAGAGACAGCAAGCTGCCTCGAACAGGTGCTACCCCCAAGAAAGAAATTAGGTTACTATGATGTGGCCTTATAGGCCACACATCAGATATTTAACTGATAAGAACAGATACTACACTTGATCTTAGCCAAAAGGCCGAGAAAGGTATGATTTCTTTTGTGCTTCTACTTCCATACTTATAGGCTGAGCGTGAGCAGGACTCCCCATGTGGGATATCTTCCCCCCTCTTATCTACAGTTACGTATGTTAACCTTTTCTCCTCCCACACCAAATAACAATACCATGTATAATAACAACCTTCACGAAAGCTTGGTTGCTTCTCTTGCACCTCGCTCCATACATACATAATCCACATTACAAAGCTCAATGTCGCCTTGCTTCCCCAACTCACTCCATCTCGAATCCACGTGCACCTATCCGTACGTACGACTACATAACCCCAAATCGCTTCCTCTTATCCTTGCGTTAAGTTCTTGACGATTGTTGGCTTGCAAGGGACTCGTACAGTAGTAGCGACCATGTTGGTCTCATTCCCTCCCATATTGAATGTTGAGCATCTTGGTGTTGAGGAAGTTTCCTACCTCCTCTTCTTTAGCTTCTCCTCTATTTCAACTAACTGAGAAAGTTCGCACTCGCATTCTCTCTTGGTTTTATGTTCATTTATCGAATGTTGAGCATCTTGGCTTCGAGGGATGCATGTATTCTAGATGCACATGTACATGTACAGGTAAAATTTGCCCATTCGTGTGCTCATACTTGATGACAACGTTGTGCTCGACTTTTTGAACATCCCTTTAACATGTCGTGCATTGTCCTCCATCCTAATACAAAGCATGTCTCGACCAATACGAGCGCACGCAAAGTAAAGGCGGAGTGACATTTACTTCACCTTCCACCAATAGAGCAGATACATATTCTCCCCAAGAACTCGAGAGGCAACAACACACGGGTTGGGGCCTCGACCCCATTCATCGATGTCTTACACCACAACTACGTTTATATAGGACGGGGTCTATCGGTGATCAGCAAGGCCGATGGCTCAGGGCCGGTGCCTCCATTGCACTGCCGGAAGGGGCTGTTTGCCCTAGCATCTCCCCAATGTGGGAGAGTGCACGTCATAATTTGTGGCAGCGGGGGCTCGCGTTCGCTTTCTCAAAATCAATCAAACTCTGAATGTCCGACCGAAAATTGGGTTTAAACGGACTACGTAATGTGTAAATGACATATGGGGGTAAATATACTTTAGATGTATGTGATGTAAATAACAGAAGACGGGACGGGGTAGAGGGAGTACATGTATGTGACGGTGTAGAGGAGTACATGTATATGATGTAAATTAGCAGCGATGGGGTGGAGTCGTCATGTATGTATACAGAAGGGATAAACAAACGATAGGGGGACATGGAGTAAAGATGGAGTCAAATATACGTAAATATATAATATAGACAGACAGAATCATGGATTGGATATGGAGGCATAAATAAATAAATATAGATCAGTCGCGTAGGAAGCATCACATGGTATGTCTATACACCCATGATCATCCCTCAATATGCCGTTCAATTTTGACCATGATACGGGTGCAGATAATCATGGGTATACATAACCCCAAGCAATAGGAAGTGTAAAGAGAATCGTAGGCAAACAGGCAGTTATCTACCAGCCCTACACTACCCATTGCTTGTTCATGTTCAGGTCGTGCATTATTTACATTTGGGCATTGGATCCGCATTAGTGGCCCAACCAGAGAATAGAGAGCTTATGGCTGTGAAGATTATGGGTGATTATAGTGGGGTGGGGGACGCGCCTGTATGATCTCAGCGTCAGTGGGCTACCAACACCACAGACAGATGGTATGATAGACGAAAAACCAAATGCTAGCTCAATAAAATAAGAGATCATCGATAAGCTTAACCATTAGGCCATGGACTTTTATTCAATTTTTTCTATTTACATATTTACATTGTTTTCTTTTATGGTTGTCCTTATAAGGACCGGGTACGGCAGACGAATATGCCAAGTGCAAGTCCAGTCGGATAGCCCACCAGAAGCGCCCATGGAGATACGAACTCATTGAACCAAATCACGATCAATTGCTGTGTTTGCCTGGCAGTGGTGCCCACATCACTACTAGCATCATCAATGCTTGTGTTGCAGGAGGTGGAAAGAGGGTAGCCACACAGGCCCGGGTTGTTCTCAAAGCTGGCAGATGAGACCCTGGTATTGAAGTTGTTCTGTGTGGGGATTGGTCCTTCCAGTTGGTTGTGGGCCAGGTCTAGAGTAGAGAGGCTGCCCAGAGACGTGAGATCTTGTGGGATGCCACCGCTGAGCTGGTTGTAGGAGAGATCCAGCACCTCCAACTCCATCAATCTCCCAAATGTACCCGCAGGTATTGTGCCGCTGATTCGGTTGTGGGACAGGTTGGCTCCTGTCAGACCTTGCAGCTCCCCGAAGCTCTCTGGAATTTCGCCTTCCAGATCATTCAGGGACACATCAAAGTAGATACGGGTACTCAGAACATATTTGAGAATGAAGACAGTGTTCTTGAGAATGACCGGCACCTCCTCGTAGAGGGTAGTCTGGTTCCTGTCTGAGCTTTCATTGAGCTTGAAGTAGGAGAGGTGCGTTAGAGACGCAGGGAAGCGGCCGCTGAAGCGATTGTTGGAGAGGTCCAGTGCCTGCAGACTGGGAAGCTTCCAAACCCAACCGGGGATGTCGCCGCTAAGCTGGTTGTAGCTCACCGAGAGCACCCTGAGCTTGGATAAACCAGTTATGTCAACAGTAGTAGTATTGCCTAAGGATCCGGTGAGATATTTGTTCCCCTGCACATCGAAGATGACCAGTCCCTTATTCTCCGTAATGCCAGCAGGTAGGCCCCCTTCTAAAGCATTTCCATAGGCACCAAAAGTCTGGAGGTTGGGCATCTTGGACAGGTCCAAGCTCTCTATCTTCCCACTCAAATTGTTTTGAGAGAGTCGTAAAGTCAGAAGACCAGACAGATTATGTAAAGCGTCAACAGGGACGATCCCTTCCAGGCTGTTTGTGGAGAGGTCTAATTTCTGCAGCTTTATCAATGCCCCGATTTCGAGAGGAATGTATCCAGAAAGCTCATTGGTATTTAATGTTAAGCTCTCTGTGTTTATTAGGCGGCCGAGAGATGGAGGAATGCTTCCTGTGAGGTTGTTTTGTCCAAGATCTAAGTTTGTGAGAGCTTCCAAGCTCCCCAAGCACGCTGGTATACTGCCCTTAAAGTTGTTGGTACCCAAAACTAGCGTTTGCAGGCTTGCGATGCCACAAAAGGAGGAAGATATGGATCCCTCCAGAGCATTGCTACCGAGATGGAGAGTAGTGAGGGTGCTGTATTGTGCCAGGCCTTGGAGGAGTTGTTCTGGGATTGTTCCATTCAGATCATTAGAACCTAAATGGAGTAGTTCCAGGTTGGGAAGCTGACCCATCTGTGGTGGAATGGACCCTGTTAAGTGGTTATACTCGAGGTTCAGATGTTGTAGATCTGGAAAATTCCAGCCGAACTCAGGAGGAAAGGTGGCTTCCAATCCGCAGTAAGTCAGATCCAAGTATTGAAGCTGCGTTAAATTCTGCAATGCTTTCGTAGGGAACCCCCCGTCAAGGTGGCTAAGCTGCCATGCCAGCGTTTGTAGGTTTGGCATTCTACTGAAACATTCAGGTATGCTCCCTGTAAGACCCAGGGACAGGGGATATTCTGGTGGAAGGAAGGTGAAGACATCAGATTGGGGCATCCACCCCACGTCGAACCATTCCATTTGGGTACAGTTGCAAAGCGCAACGGGAACTGGACCCTCAAGGTTGGCCGTAAAGAGAGAGAGTACCTGGAGGTTTATGAGCATTCCCAGCTCACTGGGGATGGAACCCATGAGAGGGTTGAACCCCAGTCGAAGGTCGGTGAGTTGTGAGCAGCTACCGAGCGCAGCTGGTATCTTGCCTGTCAGGTTGTTGCTCTGGAGGTACAAGGTCTGCAGCTGGGTGAGGTTGCCGAGGCTAGAAGGGATGGGGCCTTCCAGGCTTGTGTGAGAGAGATCCAGATTCTGCAGAGAGGCACAGGTGCCAATAGAAGCAGGAATGTGGCCAGTGAGATTGATGCCATCTATGTACATGTCTTCGATGGTAGATCCAGCAGCGCTACAGAAGCCAAAAGTGGATGGCAGTGACCCGTGGAGCTTGTAGGGGCGTGGCTCGTAGGGATAACCATCCACAGTGTCTATCACATTAAGATCTTGGATTACCAGGGTTTGGAGGTGAGGAAGCTGCCAAATGGATGGGGGGATGGATCCTTGTAGACCCGCGACAGTCAAGGACAAGATCTGCAACTGTTGGCAATCTCCCAAGGAAGAGGGAAAGGATGCCCCGGATGCATCAAGGCCAAACAGTACAAACGCTTCAATGGTAGCACAGAAAGAGAAATTCGCAGTCGCTGGAAAAGAGGTGGGCGAGATGCTGAGAAGTGGGGGTGAGGAGTCGGACCAGGTGTCAGTGATGTAGAGGTACTGAAGAGCCGGGAGATGGGTCCACAGCTCTGGAGGAACAAGGCCGCTGAGGCCAGTGTGTCTAAGGCGCAGGGTTTGGAGGTTTGGGGAGTTGAGGATGAGGGAAGGGGGGATGGCACCAGAGAGGAGGGCGTTGTAGCTGAGGTCGAGGTATGTGAGGCTGGAGGAGTTGGTTGGTTGGTGGGTGAAGAAGAGGGAGGAAGAGAGGGGGCCTGAGAAGTTGTTGTAGGAGAGATCGAGATGAGAGAGGGAAGGGAGAAGAGCGAGAGAAGGGGAGATAGAACCAGAGAGGTCGCAGTAGGAGAGGTTGAGGGAGGTGATGTGGAAGCTGTCATCACAGAGCAGGCCGTACCAGCCGGCAGTGCCGTTAGAGGGGCAGTAGGAGGGCGGTGCCGTGGTGTGGATAACATCATTAGTAGAGTTGGAGGAGGTGGAGGTGGAGGTGGCGGTCCAGGAGGAGAGGCAAGAAGAGGGGTCGTGGGTGACGGCATCCTTAATTGTCACGAGAGCTTGTGCTTGTGATTGTGCTTGTGCTTGTGCTACTGCCATGTCATCGGAGGAGGTGGGCGCGGGCGCAGTCGCCACAGCCACAATCTCCGCTGGCATTGCCGAATGTATGATGAGAATAAGGATTGAGAGGAGAGGGAGAGTGCATGGGAAGCTCGGCATCTAGTGAAAACGGAATATTAAGGATGGTCGAAACCAACCGAGGAGGAACGGAGTGTAGGATACGATGGAGGAGGGGGAGTGAGTGAGTGAAAGAGATGGAAGTTTTGGAATAGAGGAAACCAACTGCAACCAACGTAATGAATACGTTTGAAGATGGGAAGGGGAGTGATGAACAGCAATGGATGCCTTGCGGAGTAATTGATTACGTCAAAGAAGCAGGATAAGTCATTCATTTATAGAGTAACTCCCGACCCGGACGTATGACTCCCCATGGACTTTGCCGCCACCCACTATCCCACTTAACAAAGCTGAACCCACCACAGATTCGCCAATTCCTGGTCAATCTTCTAAAGCATACAGATTTTATCCTTATTCTAGTATTGCCGGATGCGATGACAAACACTCCTTATCACCACTAAGAACGTGCCAATGAATCATGATAATATTGAGGGGATGTTCAGAACAACAACAAAGGCGGCCAATACCAATATACATAAAGTATGTTAAGGCTTAATCCCAAGACATAAAGCATGTTAAGGCTTAAGTGGTTTGGAATTAGTTTGATTCAAGCTCGATAACTTCCAAACCAGTTTGGCCTTGTCCACCAAACTGGATAAGCAGAAACTAAGTTGTTGCCGATTCCTAATGCAGATAGCATCTCACTTTGTCTCTCTTTCATATGCTAGGTTAGGGATCGGCAACGGCTCGGCTCAAGCCTAAACCGTTTGGCTTAGCCGGCTTGAAAACGGCTTAGCGGCTCGGCTCGGCTCGGTTTAGGCTTGAACTTGCCTTAACGGTTTGAGCTCGGCTCGGCTTGGCTTGAGCCTCGCCAAACCGGCTCAAGCCGGATAAACCGTTTAAGTCGTTTATAAACTTTAGAGAGGGGGAGAGAGACAACAGACAAGGGGAAAGAGAGAGAGAGAGAGTAAGGGAGGGAGAACTACATAGACGAGGAGAGAGAGACAGAGGGAGGGAGACAACATATAAGGAGAGAGAGAGAGAGAGACTACACAAATGAGGAGAGAGAGAGAGAGGGAGGGAGACAACATATAAGGAGAGAGAGAGAGAGAGAGAGAAGAACTACATAGAGGGGAGAGAGAGGGAGAGGGAGAGAGAGTCGAGACCACAGACGTGAGAGAGAGTGGGAGGGATCATCTGAGAGAGAGGGTCTTGATGCAGATGGGGGGGGGGGGGGGGGACGGGGCATGGGGTGTTGTTGGGAAGGGGTGGAGTTGTGTTGTTGAGGATGGAGTAGGTGGGGCTTGGAGCACAATTGAGAGGATGTTGAAGGCAATGGGGGAGGCGTTGGAAGTTGAGAGGGGGAAGTTTGACGTATTGCATCTAGGAGGTGCCGAGGAATTCTTTTACATTGTTTGCTAGCCAATTATGGGCATTGCCAATATTCCTTGAACACCTTCTTTGTGGTCAACAAAACCAAAAGAGCTTGTTTCATTTGTTACATGATTACTCAAGGTGTACAAGGGAGTTATAAATAGCTTTGTTTGGTATGAAGTTGTCCTTGTGTACACAAGTACTGCTCAAACCATATGTGATGGTATGGCATTTGATTCGCTCTTGACGAGGTTTGTCGAACCCTCTTTGCATACTCAAGTGGAGTTGAGCTATTTTGTTGGAGTTGGGAAGCTGGTGCGCATTTGTCTTGGGTGTCGTTCTAGTACTTGCTTGGTTGTGCATAGGACACTAATATGCTTTTCTAGCTCCGCCCTCCTTTTGCACGCTAGAGGTTATATTTATTCAATCTTTCATGGCCTCCACTTTGGCTAAGAGCATGACTAGTTTAGTTTTGAGTTGTCCTATTTGATTTTGAAGTGTGTTGGCTTCTGTTCTTGCATGGTCAAGGTAGGGATTTTGTTTTTTTGGTCTCTAGTCCAAACGTCTAGTTGTGGTTATAATTGTGTAACCTTCACAACATGAAGTGTTTTGGCTTGTCGAGTGTCCTTTGTTAGATGGACAAACGTGATGGCTGAGAGTTCCATGTGCACTCAGGTATCGTCGTATCTTTGTGGGTCTCCAATTTGCTTTATATCCTCCAGTGGTTAGTGTGTTCAATTTGAGCTAGGGGATTGTGGTGGGCCTTTGGGTTGCAGTTGTCAATTAGGTGTTGCTTGTGTCGGGCTCACGTTGTTGTGTTCTAAGAGAGCCACTTTTCGTTGTGTGATGGTTGTGTTTTGCATTATGTATCTGTTGGTGGGGTATGATGCTCTTCTTTTGTGCAACACATGATTGTGTTGGGGGTAGTCCATGTGTGGTTTCTATGTGCATGAACAAGAACGTGTTTTATGTATCAATGGAGTTATGACTCCCATCAATATCATTGGGTTGAGGATCCGGATCAACGTATACTCTATTAGTAGAGAATATGGCAATAGTGGATGTCGGTCACTCATGAGCTATTAGCTTAAGTAACCCTAGTGGTTCTCTCTCTCGCTTGATCTTTCATTCTTGATAGAGTATACAAATTAACATTAGGGAAAAGTACTAGGATACCCCTGAAAGTTCGTCTATTTACCAGAATGCCCCCGGAAATTCCAAATTTACCAAACTACCCCTATGTCCAAAAAAAGACTCTTTATAAAGTAAGTATACACTCAAATCTACAAGCCTTATTTACCAGAGTACCCTTAAACCTAAACTTATTTACCATAATGCCACTATATACCTATTTTGACCAATTTATACCACTTTTATTTTTCAAAATACATCATCAATCAAACTAAATTATCAAAATTATATTATATATCAATAATTTCAATTGAAAGGTCACCTTAAAATCCAATTCTATGAATTTACACCGAGTTATAATTTTTTTGATTGAAGTGACCAAAATTTAATCTTAAAACCAAAACATTTGATCGCACACCAAATTTTACCATTGGGATGCCATTTTGAAGCCAAATTCCATGAATTTACGAATTCACAAACAATTTGCAGCCAAAATGTTAAACCAAATCTCATGAAAAACATTGCTACCAAAATGTCATTTTAAACGAAATCTCACATAACACTTTGCTATTAAAATGCCATCTTAAACCAAATTTCATGGTTTTAAACTAAATTTTGTTAGCAAAATGCAATCACAACTAAATCTCCTCAATCTTATCAATTTCAAAAATACTCGCAAACCAAAATTAATTATCGAAATGTAATAATTACATGTTAATTTTGACCCGTTTATAAAAAGTGTAATTCCAAAAATATCCACACAATCAAATATATCTATCGACTCAACAAAATATCTAATAATGCACAAGATAACCCCATATCTTGATGATGAAGATGATTGATAAACCCAATGAAGAAGAAAGAAAAGAAAGACTACATTGTTAGGTACAAAGGACCCAAACAATCGTGTAAGTAAAGAAATTTGTGTTTGAAGGGTATTTTGGTAAATAGGGCTTGTAGATTTGAGTGTATAATTACTTTATAATGTGTATTTTTTTGGACATAGAGGTAGTAGTTTGGTAAATTTGGAACTTCCAGGGGCATTCTGGTAAATAGACGAACTTCCAGGGGTATCTTGGTACTTTTCCCTTAACATTACATACGTGAAAAGAGTAAGAGATAATGCACACAACTTATTATGAAAGAGTGTGTCACACACTTACAAGAATGAAGTGATTAGAGTTTGGCTTAATTAGCTCTTAACCCTAATCAATCTTAAACTCAAATTAAAGATTAAGGAGGGGTTGTACTAAATCTCGTTGTAGTTGGTGGGTAAAATGTTCATACAAGTTCACAAACCAACAAGTTGGCATAACTAATGTGTGTCGTCGAACAAGGGTCCACCTCTTCATTGGAGAAGTCATTTGGCACACAAATTCGTGTGTCCCCCATTTCTCGTCTAGACAACTTTTCCAATGTTGGATGCAACATTTGAACCATGTGGAATATTGCCCCTCTCAAATTCCTCGAGGATTAGCATCCAACACAAATTTGGTGGTTAGGATGTGAGTTTTCATGTACAATAATGGGTAGTGAGTAGTGCCCACTCACTCATGGACTAGTTTCATTTTGCTTCGTATAGCATCTAAGAAGCAACACATGTACCACATTATGTATATCATAGATTGTGCAATGAGGGAAACATCACGGGATATGATGGTTAGTAAAAGTAGTAGTAGTGGTAGTGCTGAGTGTGTCATGGCGAAGGGAATGCGTACATATAACATACATTAAGAGCGGAAATGGAAAAGTGAAGATAGAGAGTGTATCTTCTATTTGTCCCACATAGAGAGGACGGGGAAGAAGGGAGGTATAAATCGAGTGGTTTGAGTAGCAGCAGAACATACTTACCTGGGCGGGGTCTATCGGTGATCAGCAAGGTCAATCGCTTTAGGGCCGGCGCCTCCATTGCACAGCCGGAGGGGCTGTTTGCCCTAGCATCTCCCCAATGTGGGAGAGTGCACGTCATAATTTGTGGCAGCGGGGGCTCGCGTTCGCGCGGCCCCCCTTTCAATTTATCTCCAAAATCAAATTAGGCCGTTTAAAGCTTTTGGAAGGTGAGTTTTAATATTAGAAATTTGGGAGCACGATTATGCAATTTAAAAAACAGATGGACTAAACAATAGGGGGAGATGGAGAAAGAGTGCATACATAATAGAGAGACAGACAGAATCATGGATTGTATATGGACGCATATATATATATATATATATATATATATATATGGCAACACATAGCATGTCTATGCACATGCACCCATGATCACTGCTAGACATGCTATGCATAGAACCCATGATTACCAAATTCTTACCATGATATGGTGCATAGCATCATGGGTATGCATACCCGATCGAATAGGAAGTGTAAAGAGAAGTGTAACAAACAGGCAGTTATCTACCAACCCTTTAGTACCCATTGCTTGTTTAGGTTCAGGTTTGCATTATTTACATTTTGGGCTTTGGGTCCGCATTAGTGGCCCAAACAAAGGATAGAGAGTTTGTGGGATTGAAGGTAATGCACGACCCAATGCCCAAAATGTAAACTGGAAGAATGTTGAAATGTATTCGTGCCGATAACAACGGTGAATATGAAGGACGATTTGAGGAATATTGTCGTGAGCATGGTATTAGACTAGAGAGAAGTGTCCTGAAAACACCTCAACACAATGGTGTGGCTGAGAGGATGAATATGACAATTTGTGAGTGGATAAGATGTATGTTATCCCACCCAAAATTGCCTAAATCCTTTTGGGGTGAATCAATGAGGACTACAATTGACCTCATAAACCTGTTTCCGTCAGCCCCCTTGGATGACGATGTTCCCGAGAGGGTTTGGACAGGTAAAGACGTGTCATACAAACATTTGAGAGTGTTTGGCTGTAGGGCCTACATTCACATCCCAAAAGATGAAAGATCCAAGCTTGATGACAAATGCAAACCATGCATATTCTTGGGATACAACCATGAGGAATTCGGCTATAGACTTTATGACCCAGTAGAGAAGAAGGTCATTAGAAGCAGGGATGTGGTATTCCTTGAGGATCAGACCTTACAAGATTCGGAGCTAAATGAAATGCAGGATCTCACCCCTGATTTTTCAGTCACTGAACACCCAATGCCTACCCCAGACACACAAGGTCATGGGGGAGATATCGAGGAGTATGATGATATGGTTGATGATGCAACCGACGATGATGATGGGCAGAATCATGACCATCATACTCTAGGTGACATTTCAGCAGCTCCTCTGAAAGAGGAAGAGGTTAGAAGGTCTATGAGACAAAGAAGACCTTCTACTAGATACAACCCACATGAATATGTGATGCTTTCAGATGGAGGAGAGCCAGGAAGCTTTAGAGAAGCTATGGCAAATGATCATAAGGAGGAATGGGGTAGTTGGATCCCGTCAGTTTAATCATCCCGCCTAATGATTCATCTATATTCCAAGTCTTTGCGGAGGGTATGAATCTCGCTCTGATACCACTTGTTGGGAATATGGATCCGAATCGGGATGATTTGGACTACCAACTCAATCAAGACAAATTAAACCATGGATGAAACCACAAGATAGAAAATGAGAGTACACCAAAATTTTTAATGTGGAAAACCCAAAATAGGGAAAACCACGGGTACCTTAGGTTCCAAACAACTTCACTATATCTTTGAGTACAACGGAATACGACCTCACTAGAGGGGTGTATCTACCTCAAGGCAATGGCCTTGTTTACAACCTTCACTCAATTGGGTGGATAGAATAACAAGGATTACAAACTGCGTACGAACTCTCTAGGTTTTGACTAGAGAAATGTCCTAGCCTCAAGGCAGCAACCTTGGCTACAATCGTCACCCGATTGGGTGGATACAATAACAATAAGCACAAGGAATGTACTAGTCTCTCTAGGTTTTTGTCTAGAGGAAATATATTAGCTTCAAGGCAACAACCTTGGCTACGATCCTCACTCGATTGAGTGGATAAACCAGAGAAAACGAAAACTAGAGAAACATAAAACGAAGAAACCTGAAACAAGTAGACAGGGCAGGTGTTGTTCAATCGTGGTTCTTCGATAACACGAACAACCCCTTGTAGGTCTCTGTCTCTACATCGGTAGTCAATTCTTCCTCTTGCTCCCTCTTTCTTTTTCTGTTTTTCTCTCTCTGTTTTTCTGTTCTTCCCACAATTTTCTGTTTTGCTCTCTGTACACTCAGAAAATCAGATCGAGCTATTTTTCCCCCTTCTCCTTCTTTTTTGTTTTTCTCTTTGTTGTCCAACGTCTATGTACCTGCGTTCACACACACACACAAAAGATACACACCCAAAAACAATACATAAAAAAAGGCATATGTATATATAATTATAAGTAATTATCACTTTTCTCCTTTTTGGCCCCATGACTGTTCGATGCTCAGTCTAGTTGATGTGGGCTCTACTTGAGTGGACAAGCCCCAACATTATTTACATTTTGGGCATTGGGTCTGCATTAGTGGCCCAACTAGAGGATAGAGAACGTTGTCGCGGGAATTTGCGCTTACATGTCGGATCTGGGCGGGAACACCGGGTTCATGGACCAGGAGGGGAGGAGTTGCCGGAAACCCGAATCCTCTAGAGCTTGCCGCATTGCCGGCTGGTTCTAGAAACTCTCTGGACACGACGGTGTCATGAAGAAAACCGTCCCTTAGCGTAATCGGTGTATAGCGCGCGTGAACTGGCTCTTCACGCGTGCGCGCCCTTTAATGTATATAATAGAGAATTAGGTACAAAGGTATATCCTAGGTAGTTAGATTCGGTAGGTAGGAAGTTAATGAGGGAAACGGCTCCCTTCTTGAAGCTATAAAAGAGAGGGAGACGCGATGTGAACAGGGAGGATATATTTTTTATTTATTGACGAGGACGAAGTGCTGTCGGACCGAAACTGAACGCTTCTCCTCTGTTCGTTCTCCATCGCTCTTCTCTGCAGGTTTTCGGGAGGCTCGCGCTGCTTCGAGGAACGCCCGTGTGCTTCCGGCAACACCTCCATCCTATCCCCTTTCGTGCGTAGACGAGCAGGCATCGACATCTGTTCGCCGGCCTGTTCGGTTGTAACCGCTCGCGTGCTCTGTTGTTTATTTGTCATTCATTAATATACAAACATTTGTGTCTCTCTATCTCTGTGTCCATTTGTGTCTTCTGCGTTGACAGGGCCGTGTCCCTGTGTTTCTTTGCTCATACGTAACCGAGCGTCTCTCTCTTTCTCTTTCCCCTTCTATCACCTGCTCTTTGGTTCAAGACCCCGGTGGTCCCGCCTCGTTTCTCCACGCACGCGCTTAGTAACGCGACATCTTTGGTGAACCCAACGTGAACAAGGCAGCGGAGGAGCAGAAGATGAGGGGGTCGGATCTTGCAGAGGCCATGCCATGGCTTCGGCCGTGGACCGGATAGTGAGCGCGCGCGAGGGCACCGGCGCCCTTGACAGGGCTATTGAGGCGATCGTCGGTAGGATCGGCCGGTTCAGTGGAAAGGATGCCACGAGTTATTTGGCGTCCTACCGGGCGGAGATGTTGAAGAGGGATATTCTAGAAGAGAGGCGTCTTGCCGGATTCCCTCGAGTGGCGATGCCGGGCATCCATGCGGAGGTGCTCGAGGTCCGGGCGGAGAGCCGGACCTGGGATGAGTTCGAAGTACGGCTCCTGGAGAAATACGGGCTGGATGACGCGCTTCGGCTTTCGAAGCGGGGCTTCATGGAGTGGGTGGAGTCCCCCAACAAAGGAAGAAATGCGTCGTTACTCCTCCGGGAGTTTGAGGAACGCTTTGCGCGCCTTTCGGCGCTCGATCAGACCGTTCTGGACACAAGTCGTGTCCTACTGTTTGTCAAATCGGTTGACGCACGGGATCGGGAGAAAGTGGGCTCCTTACTGGAAACCGAAGACGGGCTGACGGCCGACTGGGCCGCGGTAAAAAGAGTCTTCGGCCGTTTTGACAAACGGTGGGAGTGGGCTGATACAGGGGTGGGTCCTGTCGCAGCAAGGAAGCTCGAACCGATACCACATGCGCGAAGGGAAGAGACCCGGGAGTGGCTCGAAACCGGTTCGGCTTCGACCGGCATGGTCAGAGGCTCGTCCGGGGGAACAACTTTGGAGGAGTTGACACGGGCAGTAAAGGATCTCCAGATCGCCCAGGCTCGGAGGGAAGGCGGCGACCAGGCTCGTGACCGACGGCCTCCGACAGGAAATAGGTGCATGTGGTGTGACGAGGTCGGCCACATCCAGAAAGACTGCGGGGACTTTGCGGAGGCCTTGAGAAGCCGGGCAGTGTACCTGTGGGAAGGTCGGGTGCATGCCAGCGATACCCGGAGGGCCCTGAACCGAAACGACGGGCGAGGAGGAATGAAAAGGCTGATGGAAGAGGTGGCGGCCCGGCACGCGGAGACCGTCCACTACTCGGCGTCAGCCGGTATTCGGGTCGGAGGTAGCGAGGCCCGGAAGGAGAGCAAAGTCGGGTTCTAGCCGACGATGCTGGAAGGCCTCGCTAGTGCCCGACTAAGGAAAGACGAGGCGGACCGCGCGGAGAAGTGGGTCCAGGAGGTAACCGGGTGGAGTGACCCGGTCGAAGAAAAGACAGGTTTCGTCGAAGCAGCTTGCCAGAACTACGAGGCTCTGGTTGAAGACAAACGGGTAGGTAGAACCGGAGGGGCCGGACCCTCACAGAGATACGAAACCCAATTCGGGCCGAAACGGAATGAGGCCGGTGAGACCAGTGCCCGGGATAACCACAAGAAGGGTGGATACCGGTTGGGCACGGAGATCGAAAGGACCACGGACCTACGAAAGGTCCTGGAAGAACGAATCCTCGACAGCAAGGTGGAACTGTCGTTGCGGGAGGTGCTCGGAATCGCCAAGAAGGAGTTCCACGACTCCATCGTAGACTTGGTGAAGAGGAAGAGGATGTCGACGGAGACAGAACCGCAAAAGGCCGGTGGAGGTGCAGACGACGCACATAGAGGACATGGCGCTGGAAGACGAGTGGGCGGAGAGCTACTATTCGAGGCCACACTGGGCCCGCGCGACCACGGAAACCCCGGTGAAGATCGGAGATGTTCAAGAACCGGTGGTGGCGCTAGTGGACCACGGTTCGGAAATAAACCTGATGTCCATGGACTTCTACAAGAAGGGGAAATGGCCGGTCAACACCAAGCACGGGTGGAAGATACGGGCGGCGACGCGCGCCACCGAGGAACTACACGGGGCCTGCCCAAACGTGCGAGTCAAGATCGGCGACGTCGAGATAGACCAACACTTCTTTGTGCAGGAGACGTCCTCGCACCCGGTCATACTGGGAGAACCGTACATTACGGCAGCACGGATGGAGACCAAGGTGCTGGACAACGGGTCAGCTTACGCGAGGGTCAAGAGTCAGGACGGGCGTCATTCGGTCCAGTTCCTGACGGTGCGACCGAACCACGAGCGAAACCGCGAGTCCCTCGGTGGGGAGAACCGAGAGGATTTTTAGAGAGGGTTGTTAAGGCGTGGGGCCGCGATAGTTCGGACACTCCAGGAACACCCCAAATGTACGATAGAGGCGAAACCGAAGAAACCTTGTACCATAAGTAGGAAGTTTTGTTTCTCCGACAACGGAGGGTGTACGATAGTTCGCGTCGTTGGCCGAGAAAAGACAAGGGCGGAAGAGCGACTTCGGGCGTGCGGAGTTCTCGAGCCCAGCGAGGAAATCAACGGAGCCGTGGAGGCGGTCTCCTTCGACGATACCTTGGGAATACTGCGAGAGGTGGTCGGAGAGGGCCTTAAAGAGGACCGGACGATACCGGTTTGTTCAGAAGAGATGTACGAAGTCATCGCGGACTTCAGTCGAGGGCTCGAGTCGGATCGGATGGCCCGGGTTAACACGAAGTACAAGACTGTGAACCGGAAGGTAAGGCCAGTCGCGGCACCCTTACCGGAGGGCAGCGAGTTGCGAATCAAGGGGGTCGCATCAGACCCCAGTTTACGAGATCCGGCCTGCATAGGACACACCTTCACCGACAGAACGCTACGGGAGCTCAAAATCGGTGGGGGCGGGTTCCTACTGCCGACGGAAGAAGACTGGTTTCCGAGAATGCTCGGAAGGCACGAGAAAGTCTTCGCATTCTCACCGGAAGAGATCGGGTGCGTAGACCCGACAGTCGTGAAGCCGATGGTGATATTCACGGTACCGCATGTGCCGTGGAATCTCAAACCAATTCTGGTACCGAGAGCTCACATCCCGGAGCTGATGGAGCTGTTGAGGCAGAAAGTCGATATGGGCATCCTCGAACCGTCGAGTGCCCCGTACTCGAACCGGTGGTTTACCGTACCGAAGAAGAACGGGACATTGCGCTTCATTCAAGACCTGCAACCGGTCAACAGAGTGACCATTCAGAACGCAGGAATCGGACCAACGATAGACGAGTTCGCGGAGGCCTTCGCCGGAAGGTCGATCTACTCGGTCGGTGATCTGTACTCGGGGTACGATCAGTTCCAACTAGCTGTGGAGAGCAGAGACATTACGACGATGCGGACTCCTCTCGGCCTAGTGTGGATGTGTACCCTGCCACAAGGAGGGACGAACTCGGTGGCCCACATGGTGAATGCGATGAACAAGGTGCTGAGGGATTGTATCCCGGACATCACCATGCCATTCTTGGATGACATCCCGATCAAGGGGTGTCCGGTGGAGGAAAAGGACGGAACGATCGGACCGGACGGATGCCGGAAATTCGTGGCGACACACATTGATGATTGCGAGAGGGTGCTGCATAGGCTAGAGGACGCGAGGCTCACCTTCTGCGGGGAGAAGTCGGCCTTCGGGCAATTAGAGATCATGATCGTCGGACATCTATGCGGACCGTATGGCCGGAAACCGTCTCCGGCTAAGGTGGAAGCCATCTCCGCAATGAAGCCCGACTGTAACTCAGTCACAGAGGTACGGAGGTTCTTGGGAGCATGCGCGTTCTACCACATATGGATCCCGCATTACGCCCACGTTGCCGAGCCGCTATACGGGTTGCTGAAAAAGGGGCGAAAATTCGAGTGGCGAGACAAGGATACAGAGTCGGTGCGAAAGATGAAGGAGGCTCTTGCTGCAGCTCCAGCACTCCGGAAGGCTGTCTACGAGAAAGGAACTCCCGTCTACATAACGGTAGATACAAGTCCGACCGGGATCGGATGGGTCGTCAACCAAGAAGATGAGGACGGCATTCGGTTCCCAATCCGGTTCGGTGCGGAGGTCCTCAGCGAGCAACAACGAGGATACGCCCAGGTTAAACGCGAACTTTGGGGTATCGTTTTGGCGGTGAAGGCCGGTAAAGACTATCTGATCGGGACAGAGGTGATTATCGAGACGGACTGCCTGCCGATTCTCGACATGGTTTCCGGATGCGCAACCCCGGACCTGGCAATGCTCAGGTGGATAGCGTACATCAAGTCCCTGGATCCGGAAATACGACACATTTCCGGGAAAGACAATGCCATGGCCGACATGCTTTCGAGGGTGCGATTCGACGACGAGGGCGGCATGGTTTCGGAGGACGAGGAAGTCGGCGTGGACTTCTTCGAGGTGGCTTACGTGACAACCGAGGGGGGGAGCACTCCGGCGCTTAACGATTTCAACGAGAGCAAGTACGACGGGGAGTGGCTGCAGATGGGGGATTCTTAAGGACGATGACGCCGTATGCGTCATGGACAAAGGACGAGGCCAACCGGATCCGGAAGAAAGCGTACCGATTCTTTCTCCGGGACGGATACTTGTGGAAGCACCCGAAGAAGAGAAACGACATCCCGCTCCGAGTAGTGGTGATGGAGGAGGAACAGGAGGAGTTGCTGAAGGCCTACCACGACAACCCCTGGGCTGGACACCGTGGGACGTGGGCCACATTCGAGAAACTAAAGGGGAAGTACTGGTGGCCGGGACTGTACCGGGACGTGCATCGGTTCGTGACAACTTGTGAGAGCTGTCAGATACACTCCATAGTCCGACATCGGGACGAGCTTCACCCTACATACCCTCCGGCCATCCACTTCAAATGGATGGTAGATTTGGTGACGATGCCGATGGGCGTAGGGCAGATGCGATATCTGGTGCTGGCCCGGGAGGACCTGACGAATCAGGTGGAAGGCCGAGCCCTGCAGAACCAAACGACCGCGGCCGTGTGTCGGTTCCTGATCGAGGACGTGATATGCCGGTACGGGTGCGTCGGGAAGATCGTGGCTGACCGCGGGGAGTTGGACGCCGAAGAGGCCGAGGAGCTGTTCGACCGGTTAGGGGTCAAGCTCTCGCTCACCACAGCGTACAATCCGGAGGCGAACGGGAAGGTGGAGCGCGGACACGGACCGATCATCAAAGCGCTAGTCCGGGCGTGCGGAGGCCAGGTCGGGAACTGGCCACGACTGTTACCTTATGCCTTGTGGGCGGACCAGACAATGCACAGTTCGGTAACCGGGTTCATGCCGACAGAGCTCATGTTCGGACAGAAGCCGATCATGCCGATGGAACGGACGATCTCCTCTTGGGCGACAGTGGACTGGAGAGACAAGATGAGCCGGGAAGAACTGCTAGCGGCGCGTATACGACAGCTCGAGCGGAGGCCAGAGGACGTTGAACGAGCGGCGGAGAGACTTCGGACGGCGAGGATGAGGAACAAAGCCCGGTTCGACCGAAAACACAGGCTCAGACCAAAGAAAATCGAGGAGGCGACTGGGTGCTATTCTACGACAGCAGCCTCGACAACCAGCACCGGGCAACATGGAAGTTTGCGAAGCGGTGGTTCGGGCCTTACGTGGTAACGAGCGCTAACGACAACGGGACGTATCACCTGGCGGAACTCGACGGTACGAGGATGGCGATACCGGTAGCATGGAAGCGGATCAAAGCGTTCAAGAAGCGCCACGACGGCGAACCGGATCTAAGAGGCCTGGACAGCGACGACGAACAGTCCGAAACGGAGGACGAACCGATGGACGAGGAACCGGAACCCGGACCGGTTTTCTCCAACCAGAACCAAATTTTGGCGCATACCGGTGGATGCGCGGTTAGGTGGGGGCGGATGTCGTGAAGAAAACCGTCCCTTAGCGTAATCGGTGTATAACGCGCGTGAACCGGCTCTTCACGCGTGCGCGCCCTTTAATGTATATAATAGAGAATTAGGTACAAAGGTATATCCTAGGTAGTTAGATTCGGTAGGTAGGAAGTTAATGAGGGAAACGGCTCCCTTCTTGAAGCTATAAAAGAGAGGGAGACGCGACGTGAACAGGGAGGATATATTTTTTATTTATTGACGAGGACGAAGTGCTGTCGGACCGAAACCGAACGCTTCTCCTCTGTTCGTTCTCCATCGCTCTTCTCTACAGGTTTTTGGGAGGCTCGCGCTGCTTCGAGGAACGCCCGTGTGCTTCCGGCAGCACCTCCATCCTATCCCCTTTCGTGCGTAGATAAGCAGGCATCGGCATCTGTTCGCCGACCTGTTCGGTTGTAACCGCTCGCGTGCTCTGTTGTTTATTTGTCATTCATTAATATACAAACATTCGTGTCTCTCTATCTCTGTGTCCATTCGTGTCTTCTGCGTTGACAGGGTCGTGTCCCTCTGTTTCTTTGCTCATACGTAACCGAGTGTCTCAGACTCTCTTTCTGTTTTCCCTTCTATCACCTGCTCTTTGGTTCAA
Organism: Azolla caroliniana; assembly: GCF_043228905.1. Classification (NCBI taxonomy): domain Eukaryota; kingdom Viridiplantae; phylum Streptophyta; class Polypodiopsida; order Salviniales; family Salviniaceae; genus Azolla; species Azolla caroliniana. Next base: position 1,784,312 of record NW_028230452.1, on the reverse strand, counting down.
GGCCCCGGTGGTCCCGCCTCGTTTCTCCACGCACGCGCTTAGTAACGCGACAACGGGTAATCGCATGAGGAATGAGAGAGCGCGCACTCATCCTTGCCGCCCTTCACGTCGGTATGTACAACCCAGTTAGTTGTGCCCGGGCACACGCACACACACACACACATATACACCCGACTACTGCCGGCACACCTACCCGCACTCGAGCCCTAAGCTAACCGGAAACACACACACATGTATATCCACACCTAAGCTAACTGGAGAAACACACACAGACACATAGATATATACATGATGCCCGTGGTGACGCCGCCGGTGTCGCTCGACAAGTGCGAGTGGGCTTGCATCCTAGGATCGGTCGGGAAGCACCCACGCGTGTTCGCGCGACGAGATCCTCATGCATGGCCCCTCTCTGCTAGAACCGCCTACGGGGAGCACTCGAGCTCGAATGGGTCTTGCACGCTGAGGAGTGAAACCTGCCACCAAACTTTCGAGTGCACGGGCTCACCATCACGATAGAAATCGACACCCACACGCACACAGACACACTGGGATGCGACGTGCTAAGAACCCGCAGAAGGCAAAGACAGCCCACGCGCTACCTGTTGCTGTCATTATATGGCAAGACTCGAACCCATGAACTTAGGTTATATGGGTCGAGCTCTTGACCATTATATCATCTATTGTAATACGTAGGATATTATTTTCATTTACATTTTATTATAGGAAATTAATGTATATTCTAGATTTCTCTGGAACATTCTAGAAGCTTCAGGATTACTCCTGAAAACACTATAAAAGAGGGCACTAGGCATTATGTTGAACCAAATTGGTTCAACGCCTGTCTTAAGCCTTTTAGCCACCATTGTATATTCTCTTCACATAATATATATCTTTCTTATCATCACTCTCTCCCTCTCTCGATCTCTCTCTTTCTCTCCGTCTCGCTCACTTCCTCCTTCTCTCAAAGAAGTTCTACACCTCTCATAGTACTAATCCTTCGTTTAGTACTAATTCCTTCTCTGTCTTAGTATTGTTCCTGACAGTTTGAACCAATTTCTCCTACCTTCTGTCTCTCTCATTTCCTACTAATCTCTTATTCTTCTTTTCTTTCATCCCATGGCCACTGTTAGCGCTGAAGAATATCAATCTGTTTTCTCGGAATTTCAATGCTTGAAAGAGAAGTTCCATGCTTTGGAACAAGAAAACCAACGGTTGCTGGAAGATCTTTAGCAAATCTCCTTAGAAAAGCAGCAAACGCAACAACAACATGGGGAACTTGCGTTACGCGTACAACAACTCGAAGCAACCATCGTAACGATGCAACAACAAGGGCCCGGAACACAAGGGATTCATAAAGAACCCAAGATTGGCCTTCCCACGAAGTTCGATGGAACACGATCGCAGTTTAGAGGATTCCTTAACTAGGTACGATTAGTTATTCAAATGCATCCTTCCCGATATCCCACCGATGCATCACAAGTGGGTTTAGTAGGCACTTTGCAAAGTGGCTCAGCGTTGGCATGGTTCGCTCCACTATTAGAAAAGGAATCTCCGTTACTCAACAATTTTGAAGAGTTTCTAGGTGAGTTTAAAGCATGTTTCAGAGATACTGACAGCATCAGGACCGCAATCAACAAAATTCGGCGATTACGCCAAGGTGACCGTCCAGCCTCCGCATACGCTACAGATTTTCGCCTACTTGGCGCCGATATCCCTTGGGATGATCAAGCGTTGATGGAGCAATTCCGTTATGGTTTACGCAACGACGTCAAGGATTTACTCTTGACCTTCCCCGAAGAGCCAAAGTCCTTAACAGAAGCAATCAGTCGCGCGGTGAGATGTGACAACCGCCTCTTTGAGCGACGTTCGGAACGACAGCTACAGATGTCGAGGGCAAGATCAGAGCCCACCTATGCCTCAATGGTAGCAAGACCTTTTCCGAGGGAGTCATATAATGCGCCTCCAGCGAATACTCTGACTCTGATGGAGATTGACACTACACGTCGTCGAGGGCCATTATCCGAAGAAGAAAAGCAACGACGTTGTACAAATCGATTATGTCTTTACTACGGTGGACCAGGACACATTTCAATAAATTGCCCCCATAGGCCAAGAAGACAGGTAAACCAAATAGTCGCTAGTTCTAATTGTACTAAACCCGAGCCTATTTCAGTAGGGATATCTGATAGTCCTAATAGTACTAATAGCCCAGATCTAGCAAACAAATTTGATGTCCTTAGTCAGTTAGAAGAAGAGTTAAACGACTAAGTCCAGCCAAAATAGGAGCCGTTTGGTTGGACAGCCCTAGATCTGTGCAGCCCATTAGTGGTTCCATTCTCTCTAAGCAAGTTAGTGATGTGTTCATAGCCCAAGTAATAGTTAGTACTAAAAGTACCCCTCCAGTACATGTCCTAGCACTCCTAGATTCCGGAGCTAACTCTTGCTTTATGGATAAGAAATTTGCTCAAGCTCATAAGATATCCCTAAGAATACTCGAGTGTCTAGCCTTTGTAGTAGTCATTGATGGATGTCCCATTGCTTCCGGAAATATCATAGAAGAGTCAGAGCCCATTAATATTGTCCTAGATAGCTTAGCATGTGTAGTATCATTTAATATTATTAGTATCCCAGAACATCCCATAGTTTTAGGATTACCGTGGTTCGAGTTACAAAACCTAGACATAGATTAGAGAACAAGAGAAATCCGGTGTCGACAAACCCAAGGGTCAACTCAGAAGATGGCAACCATCGCTACGTCAGTTGCGTAAAGAAGGGCGCAAGGAGGAAATGTTCCTCTTTGCAATATCAGTAAATCCCTCCAGCACCACTAAAGAAGAATCCACCGTTCAACTTCCTGAGAAGTATCGTCATTACGCCGATGTGTTCGATAAAGTACAAGCCAACATACTTCCTCATCATCGACCGTACGATTGCCCCATCGATTTACAACCGGGAAAAGAGCCGCCATGGGGACCAATCTACAATTTGTCACCAACCGAGCTGGAAATCCTTCGGGCCTATATAGAGGAGAATTTGGAAAATGGTTTCATTCGGCATTCGAAATCTCTAGCTGGCGCGCCCATTTTCTTCGTCAAGAAAAAGGATGGATCGCTTCGTCTTGTTGTAGATTACCGTGGCTTGAATAAGGTTACAATCAGGAATAGGTATGCTCTTCCCCTTATCTCAAGTCTTTTAGAATAGATCAATGGTGCCAGGTTCTTCACGAAGATCGACTTATGGGGAGCATATAACCTCGTACGGATCCGACCAAGAGACGAATGGAAGACCGTGTTTCGCACCAGATATGGGCACTTCGAGTATACGGTCATGCCGTTCGGCCTCACTCCGACAGTCTTCCAACACATGGCTAATGATATATTCCGAGATCTATTGGATGATTGTTTGATCATCTATTTGGATGATCTACTGGTTTATTCAAAGACCCAAGAAGAACATGATTCTCATGTACTATTAGTACTAAAACGACTTCGAGAATATGGTCTGTATGCAAAGCTGGATAAATGTAGTTTCGGGTGCAACCAAGTGGAATTTCTCGGCTACATCATTTCGTCAGAAGGCATCTCCATGGACCCAGCTAAGGTCAAAACAGTGGTAGAATGGCAGACTCCGCGTTCGGTGCGGGATGTGCAATGCTTCCTACGCTTTGCCAATTTTTACCGGAAGTTCATACAAGATTACTCAAAGATCGTTCTACCTCTCACACAACTTACTAGGAAGGGACAACCGTTCATCTGGTCTGAAGAAACGGACTTGGTTTTCGAGAGTCTTAAAAAGGCATTTACATCGGCTCCAATTCTAGCTCATGTCGATCCGGAAAAACCATTCATTATCGAAGCTGACGCATCAGATTTTGCATTGGGGAGCATTCTGTCACAACATGGGAATGATGAGAATCTACATCTTGTGGCTTTTCACTCACGCAAGTTTGACGCCACCGAAATCAACTACGAAATTCATGATAAGGAGCTATTGGCAATAGTGGATTCTTTTATGCAATGGAGGCATTATCTGGAGGGATCCTCTCATCCAGTCACTGTATTTAGTGACCACAAGAACCTTGCCTACTTTCAGGATGCTCGTGTGTTGAATCGACGTCAAGCTCGGCGGGCCCACTTCCTCACGCGTTTCGACTTCAAAATTACATATCGTCCGGGGAAGCACCAAGGGAAGGCAGATGCATTATCACGGCGTTCGTATCTAGCACCCCGTCCCGGCGAGCTAGCTTTCGATAACCAAAAACAAGTCATCTTGGGACCGGCACGACTACAAGCAACAAAGATCTTTGACATGCCCATGGATTCCCGCGTTATCGATACCATACGCGAAGACTTGAAGACAGATGCATTCGCCCAAGCTATACTAGCACAAATTGATCCCTCTCGAGCGTCGTGTTCACAGCCGCAACCACCAGGTACGGACTATCGGTAATTCAAATACCATGATGGATTACTCTTCTTTAAAGAACTTTTGTATGTTCCTAATGGTTCTTGCCGCCTTCAAGTAGTACAAAACTGTCATGACACATATACAATTGGGCATTTTGGTAGTACTAAAACACTACATTTAGTATAACGATCATTCTAGTGGCCCTGTATGCGACAATTTGTCGAGGATTTTCTTCGGACTTGTGATACATGCTGAAGAGCGAAAATGCCAAGGCATCATCCATATGATTTATTAGAACCATTACCAATTCCAAGCAAGCCGTGGCAATCCATTGCTCTAGACTTCATCACAGATCTTCCAGTCTCTAAGGGGTTCAATGCGATTCTAACAGTGGTCGATCGATATACGAAGATGGCTCATTTCTTGCCATGTACTAAGGAGATCTCCAGTGAATACACTGCTGAAATATTCATGTGTGAAGTATGTCGGCATCATGGACTTCCCGATAGTATCATCAGCGACTGTGGACCCCAGTTCGTGTCAAAATTCTGGAAGCACCTTTTTAACATGCTCAAGGTCACTTGTAACCTCTCCTTCGTCTACCACCCACAAACCGACGGCCAAGCCGAACGAACAAATCAAACGCTGGAGCAGTATCTGCGGTGCTTTCTCAGCTATCATCAGGATGATTGGGCAGATATTCTCCACATCGCCGAATTTGCCTATAACAACTCTATCCACGCATCCTCTAAAGTTACGCCATTTTATGCTTATACGGGATGTCACCCCCGGTGGTGTGTACTTGAAACCCTAGAGGTGTCCACAAATCCGTGCGTGGAGGATTGTTTGGAGCGGTTACGCAAGATACAAGCGGATTTATCTACTCATCTCCAGCAAGCTCAACAAACACACAAGGTCTATACGCGGATCGTCATCGACTTCCATCCAGTTTTAATATTTGAGATCGGGTGTGGCTACTACGACGACACATCAAGACTACTCGCCCATGTGAGAAGTTGGATTATTGGCGATTAGGTCCTTTCCGTATTATCGGAAAGATTAATGATATCGCTTTTCGTCTCGATCTACCTCCTCAACTTTGGATACATCCGGTGTTTCATAGTTCTCTCCTCGAACCCTATCATGAGAACACCATCCCAGGACGTCTTATACTACCTCCACCCCCGATTGAGCTTGAAGATGGGCTAGAGTATGAGGTTGCCGCCATCCTTGATTCCAAGATTGTTCGCAACAAGCTCTACTATCTAGTCGATTGGCTAGGCTATAGTCCCATCGAACGTACTTGGGAACCGATCGAGAATTTGACCAATGCTCGTGCTCTTCTTGAAGACTTCCATCGTCAATATCCACACAAACCGGGTCCTCAATCCAAGACGACTCGTGACACTCGTCGTTTTAAAGGGGGGATAGTGTCATGATATTCTAGATTTCTCTGGAACATTCTAGAAGCTTCAGGATTACTCCTGAAAACACTATAAAAGAGGGCACTAGGCATTATGTTGAACCAAATTGGTTCAACGCCAGTCTTAAGCCTTTTAGCCACCATTGTATATTCTCTTCACATAATACATATCTTTCTTATCATCACTCTCTCCCTCTCTCGATCTCTCTCTTTCTCTCCGTCTCGCTCACTTCCTCCTTCTCTCAAAGAAGTTCTACACCTCTCATAGTACTAATCCTTCGTTTAGTACTAATTCCTTCTCTGTCTTAGTATTGTTCCTTACAGTTGTAACCAAACACTTGATCTTAGCCAAATGGCCGATAAAGGTATCATTTGTTATATGCTTCTACTTTCCATACTTATAGGACACACCAAAACATGGCTTTGTATGTGGGATATATATATGTATATTGTTGAGAGATCAAGCTCAACTTAGTTTAGTTAGTTAGTCAACCATGTAACTTCATAGTTACCTAGATAGAATCTAGTTAGAAGTGTTGACTATAACGCCTTAAATAGGACCTTGTACTTAAGTGGGATATTCTAGATCCTCCACTCCCAAGTACATTTAATATAGGACTTACACCTTTGTACCTAGATTCTCCTCACACATGTGCACCCTTGCACATAAGATCTAGTATATATACCTCATTGTAGGTATTTTTGTATTTGTTGATGATGATGATGCTAATTTAATATAGAGTTAATCATCCCCCATCTTGTGTTGTTCATAAGTGTTAACTTCCTCTCTCTCTCTCTCTTCCTCTTACACACATACCCACACATATCACTTAATCTTCCGCTTATCAACTAATCACATAATTAGATACTAATTAACCCGTAGTTAATCACCTAATTCTAACATGGTATCAGAGCGTGTGGTTTAGAAAATCCACTAAGCCCACCCAACTACATGATTGTGCGTTCGAGACGCCGACGACAAAATCCGACTATCGGCTATCATAGTGCCGCTACGTAGCATGTGTACATGATAGAAGGAAGAAAAGCAAAAGAAGAGAAGACACTACAATCAACATGAACACACAAATGGGTAGGTCGCTCCCTAGTGAAAAGTTAGACAGGGGAAATTATTCATCTTGGGAGTACAAGATGACCCAATACCTCGTCGGCTCACGCCGAAATAGAGATAGAAGCCGAAGATCGGCTCACGCGCATGTTTGAAGAAAGCCCAATTACAACAAGGATTAGTGGGCCTCAAGAACCTTCGAGCGATCAAAGCACATCTCGGCCGAGTTCGAAGCTGGACAAAGGGAAGGCGAAAATGCCGGAGTATGAATACGATCACTTCGACGACAACGAATCAACTCACACCCTCGATAGTGAGTTCGATGGCCTTGACATCCGAACAAATGGAGTGAAGAAAGCCTTAGTATCCGGAAACGAGAAGCTCCGCCGATCCACCTGTGAAAAGAACCCCGTAAGCTGATTCGACTACAACGATTATATGGCGTACCATTACGCCTTTATGATGAAGGTAGCAACAATACGGGAGCTGGAAACCTTTTCCGAAGCTGTGAAGGACCCGCGATGGGTCGAAGCAATGAACGAGGAGATGCGGGCACTTTGCAAGAACGAAACATGGGATCTTGTTCCCCACTCACCGCACAAGAAGGCGATCGGTTGCAGATTGATCTACAAGGTGAAATATAACGTTGATGGATCCATAAAACGCTACAAAGCTCGACTCGTAGCAAAAGGATATGCACAAACACATGGAGTCGACTATGAAGAGACATTTGCCCCCATGGCAAAGATGACAACGGTGCGGACCGTAATTGCACTCGCAGCGGCAAAAGGGTGTCACCTCCATCAGATGGACGTAAAGAACGCCTTTCTTCAAGGCGAATTAGAAGAGGAGGTATACATGGTACAACCACCTAGCTTCGAATCGCGTACTCATCCGAAAGTCGTGTGTTGACTCAAGAAGCCACTCTACGGTCTCAAGCAAGCACCGCGTGCTTGGCATTCGAAGATTATGCAATATCTTCATCGAATCGGCTTTCGAATGTCAAAATCTGACAACTCCCTCTACGTACGAAACGATTCTAGAAGCTCGATTTTCATCATCCTATACGTGGATGATTTGGTGGTTGGAGGTGAGCATTTAGTCGACATCAACAAGGTGAAGTCCCTCCTCTCCAACAAATTCGAGATGACGGACAACAATGAATTACTTCGACATGAAGGAGATCGTCCGAACTGGATACCAACTGAAGCGGACATCAATCGAAAGGAACCAACCCAAGTTGAGCTTGAGGGGGCGTGTTGAGAATCAAGCTCAACATAACACAACGTGTGAACACACCTTTCAATAGTCAAGTGTCACACCACTACTCTCTACACATTAACTATGTGTCATAGAATCATATTCTATGAAACATAACAAATGAGTTACATATTCCCCATGACTATGAGTCTTCACATTCCCCAAGAGAGAGAGTGGTTGTTGTAGTTAGTTAATGAAGAGAGAGGATGACTATATATATAAGCACCCTCCTCATACTTCATATTAAGTCGGTTGTGACTCCTTGTTATGCTACATTTTGAAAATCTTATTCTACTTGTGAAATATACACCTTCTTCTTGAGTATTCTATTTTCTCTCCTCTCTTTTCCTCTCACACATATACGCGCATAACGCACATCTATTCCGCTGCACAAGAATCACCATCGATTCTTTACATGCACTAAGGGTGGCCATTGGACAACTTAGGATATCATCTCACCAACTTGAGATTGAGAATGATCATAGTAATGGAGTTCCTAGAGAGGAAAAGTTACACCAGTCACCCTCTCTCTTGATGGAGTACAAATGCAACAAACAACCAAACGTCCTCGGATGTCGAGCTTCAAAGAAACTTGACGTGGAGTAGAAACAATTAAGAAGATAAGGGAACGTGAGCTACACCGCCTAACAGTTATGGTTGCAGTATCTTCTACATTGGGACCACAAACCACCTCCACATCGAAACCCTTTAACCTCCCACTTCTTTTCAAGAGACTTGGATAGAAATGAAACTAGGCCTAGTATAAAGTCATTTCCTTATAGAACATGTTTTTGTTTTGCTTGAACGCTTTAGCTTAAGTACTATTTTACTTTATTTTATTTTAATTTTTGCTTTCGATGAATGGGTAAATACCCCATTTTTATTGTAAACCAATTGTCTCATGGGCCAATTTTGGTCTTAGAATGCGTATATATATATATATATATATATATATATATATATTTCTTTCTTTCTTTCTTTCTTTCTTTCTAACTACTACATTGACCTTATTTCCTCTCTTTGAACACCAGACAATAACAATAATTATAGTACCATACAACCCACCAACCTTTCCGCAAGCTTTTACACTCCAAAGTTCATGTCACCCTTCTTCCATGAATTTGCCACTGAGCTCCACACTAGAGTGCCTTGAGCTCTTTTCAACATGTGGCATATCACATTTTTCCCTCCCAACTCAAGAATGGAGTGAATCATAAGTAAATTATCTATGTTGCAAGACCACTAGAGGGACAATCAATGAATCATGCCAATTGTGGTGAGAGATGTACTAAACAAATTGTAGAGAGAATTGGTTTCATGTGAACCCATTTAAATTCCACATTTGGGTTAAACATGTGTCGATACCCCTTTAACCTTGTTAATATTGTAATGCTCAAATTTTAATTTTTTGCAGTTAACCTCTTATGCATGAGAGTGGTTGGCTTCACAAAGTGGTTAAATTGATAGAATAGTTGATTTCGAATGATTTCATGCATGTGTGTGTGGATTGAGTCATTAATTAAATGTGTATGCTACCCAGGTTAAGTATTGGTGCCAATGACATCTTATAATTTAATTTGTGTTACCGAGTCCATTTTGAGATGAGACAACTTTCTACGAGTGAACTAGTCTACCCATCAACGAGCTCAAGGGTGATTGACACTGTCTTGCTTGACTCCCCATAGAGAGGGCATTACTCTACCTAAGCCTCAAAGTGACGAACCGACAAGGTAGACACTTCTTTCCATAAATAGTAAGAAAGAAACTTCAAATTTGGCACCACTTGTTTGTGGACTCGATAAGAAGCATTCACTTGTTTATCAATGGACATGCCCTAATTAGAATAGCCCTATATTTTATTATTGTATGCCTTCTTCTCCAAACAATTGAATTAGAGGCATTGTGTTTATGCTTCATCAAACCTAATTACTTGACACTTCACAAAATCCCAATATGACATGGTTTATGACTTGAACAATGACATTTGTGTAATGATAAAGGCCGTTGCAATGCCAAAAAAGGAAGGTTGATGTTGCAAACTTGACTACCAAATGGAAATGAAAGGAGGCTAGATAGAGAGGAAGAACGCATTGAAGCGCGAGAGAAGTTGATTGATGACGAGTGTTGATTATATTTAAGTACTTCCATTTATCTGTCATTTACATTTGTAATGATAAGGTCTCCCCCCTAAGGTTTACTTACAAGTTCTCCCCCTTGTCATTGCTACAAATTAATGGTTGGTTCAATGTTGGTATTGCAGGTAGTATCCAAACAAGGTGTCAAACTATTTAAATGATAAGGTTATGGGGAAACACCCCCCTTTTATTGATGTTTCTTGAGGTATACTCTCTTCCAAACTTAAATGAGGAGATGAGAATTCAATAAAACCAAAGAGACCCATCATTACTATGTGTTGAGAATCAAGCTCAACTTGGTCTAGTGTGTGAACTCACCTTGAGAGTGAATAGACACTCCAATGGTCAAGAGTCACCATTATGTCACCTCTTTGTATTCTAACATTTAGTATGAGTCATAGAATCATATTCTATGACACATAACTTATGAGCTTTCACATTCCCCATGCTCCATGAGTCTTGTAGTTAATGAAGAGAGAGGGTGACTATATAAAGCACCCTCCTCCCACCTTGTATTGAGTTAAGTTTTTCTCCTTTCTTAATATACTTTTACCTTGCGTATTCTCTGTGTCTTACTCCTCTCTCTCTCTCTCCCTCTCTCTCTCTCTCTCTCTCTCTCTCTCTCTCTCTCCCTCTCTCTCTCTCTCATACACACACATAACTCACATCTTTTCCGCTTCACAAGAATCATATCCGATTCTTTACATGGTATCAGAGTGATTTGGTAGCTCGATCTAGCCCATTCGCCTCATCGTGATCGTGTGTTGTGCTCCACGCCGACAACCAAGAATCGGCTCATCGCTATCGTAGCTTCGCTACATAGCTCGCATTCGAAGACAGAAGAAGAAGAAGAAGAAGAATCGACATAATGAATACTCAAATGGGGAGTGCTCTCCCTACCGAGAAGTTGGATCGAAACAACTTCGCATCTTGGGAGTACAAGATGCACCAATACCTTGTCGGACAAGGCTATTGGAGCTACATCAAAGGAGTGCATGAAGACCGACCCGCCAAAGCGACTCCCGGATACGCGACATGGGAGCAAGCCGCAAGCCGCGTGCTGTATTGCTTGGCAACATGTGTTCACGATCACATGCTCGGCTACATTCGCGAAACCAAGACACTGAAGGAGGCATGGGAAAATCTACGAAAGATTTTCGCGGCGAACACAACCGCAAGAAACCTTCAACTCTGCCAAGAGTTGAACAATATTCAACAAAGGGACATGTCCATCACGACATACACCTCGAAGATCAAGGAGCTTTGCGATTCGCTCGGCTCAATAAGCGTAAATATCGATGATAATGAGATGGTTTAAATATGCCTCGGCGGCCTCGCACCACGGTTCGGCGCGATGAGAACCGTTGTTCTAGCACGGGAGAAATATTCCTCCTTCTTCGAGCTCCAATCAATGCTATTGGTCGAAGAAAACCAAGTGCGTACAAGGAGCAATGAGTCGGAAGGCCACATGCTCTACACGCACTCAAACGGAGGAAGAGGACGCGGACAAGCGAGAGGCCGATTCGGCCAAGGACAAGGCGAACGAGGTCTGACCTACGACAACAACTCCCAATTTCGGTCGCAAAACGAAAGCCAACGAGGAACCTTTGCAAGAAGGGGGAGCTTCCACTTCGGTTCGAGCCGTCAAAACGCAACCGCATGCGGATATTGCGGAAAGCTCGGCCACCACGAAGAAGAGTGGCGAAAGAATATGCGCGAATCGGCTTCCACAAGCCGACAACTCACGAATTACGCGCACAAATCCGACTACGAAGAGTATAGCGAAATGCACGGGCACAACTCCGACTACGAATATCGTGGCGGAATGTATGCACACAACTTCGACCGTGGCGGAATGTACGAGCACAAATCCGACTACGAAGATCGTAGCAGAATGTATGCACACAACTCCGACCGTGGCGGAATGTTCATGATGAAACATAGAGCAAACTCTATGTCGGCCGCTACCTCAACTAGTGCCTCCGGTCCGGAAGACGTATGGTTTGTCGATTCCAGTGCCTTGAACCATATGACATCGCATCAAGAATGGTTCTGAGAACTTCGAGAGCCGGACTGACCCAGCTATGTCCAAACCGGAGACGACACTACGCACCCAATTCGGCACATCGGCAATGTTCCCTTCGGAAAAGAAGGTAAGCAAAATTACATTAAAAATGTCTTGCATGTATCGACCATTACGAAGAATTTGGTCTCCGTCGGCCAAATTGTAGAGCAAGGGATGCAAGTTCGATTTAATCAAGGCGGTTGCTTCATCGAAAAAGAGGGCCGACTCATCGCACGCGGACGAAGAGAGGGCCGACTGTTCATTCTCGACTCATACAAGATGAAATCGGCCATGTTCGCAAAGGGCATAAAAGCCGACTCCGACATAGAGCTGTGGCACAAGCGAATCGGCCACATCAATCTCAACAAACTTAAAGCAATGAAATCGAAAGGACTCGTCATCGGACTCCCGACATTCAAAGAGAAGGAGATTGAAGGTGTATGCGAAGCGTGCCAATTCGGCAAGCAACACCGACACCCATTCCCGAAAGAGCGGAATGTGAGCAAAGGTCTACTTGACGTAGTCCATTCCAACGTATGGGGACCGACGCAAACGGCTACATTCGGCAGATGCCGATATTACGTGCTATTCATCGACGACTTCTCCAGGCACACTTGGATCTACCCGATGCGGCAGAAGAGCGAAGTGTTCGGACACTTCCAAACATTCAAGAATGAAGTCGAGAATGTCATGGGCCGACATGTACGTTGTCTTCGATCGAATGGCAGCAAGGAGCACTTCTCGAACGATTTCACGGCGTATCTCCGAAAGGAAGGAATTCGGCGAGAATTCACTTGCCGACACACTCCGCAACAAAACGGAGTAGCCGAGCGCAAAAATCGGCACATCCTCGAAGTAGCGCAGGCCATGTTGAACGAGAAGCATATGCCCAAGTCTTATTGGGCCGAAGCTGCAAATACAACCGTCTACCTAATGAACCGGTGCACAACATCCGGCGTGCACGAGGTCACTCCGCACGAAAAATACTTTGGAAAGAAGTTGGACTTATCGCACATCTGGATATTCGGCGCGATAGCGTACGTGCACATCCCCGACGAGAAGCGTCAAAAGCTTGATCCGAAGTCGGAGAAATGTATCCTCGTAGGATACTCATTGGAGCAAAAGGGGTACAAGTGCTACAACCCCTCAACTCAAAAATCTCGAGTAAGTCGAGACGTCGTTTTCAACGAGTCCGCATCCTGGTACACACCAGAGACAACTTCAACTCTGACTCAGCTCGACCCGGAATTTGCCGAACAAGAGATAGAGGATGAAGATCTCCCTACGCACATGTTCGAAGACAATCCGATCACGACCGGATTGAGCGGACCACAAGAGCCTTTGAGCGATCAAAGCACATCACGGCCTAGCCCGAAGATGGACAAAGGCAAGGCGAAAATGGCGGAATACGCAGACGATCACTTCGACGATGATGAGTCGACTCACTCACTCGACAGTGAGTTCGGCGGCTCGATGTACCAATCGGAGCTAAGAAAGCCCTCATCTCTGCAAATGAAAAGCTCCGTTGCTCCACCCGTGAAAAGAATCCGGTCAGCCGATTCGGCTACAACGACTACATAGCATATCACTATGCCTTTATGATGAAGGTGGCGACAGTACGCGAGTCGGAAACATTTTCCGAAGCAACCAAGGATCCGTGATGGATCGAAGCCATGAATGAGGAGATGCAGGCACTACGCAAGAACCATACGTGGGATCTCGTTCCCACCTCACCACACAAAAAGGCGATCGGATGCAGATGGATTTACAAAGTGAAGTACAACATCGACGGTTCCGTCAAGCGCTACAAAGTGTGACTCGTAGCGAAAGGCTATGCCCAAACGCACGGAGTTGACTACGAGGAGACCTTTGCCCTGGTGGCAAAGATGATGACTGTACGGACCGTAATTGCACTTGCCGCGGCGAAAGCGTGGCACCTCCATCAAATGGACGTCAAGAACGCCTTTCTACAAGACGACTTAGAAGCGGAGGTATGCATGATACAACCACCCGGCTTCAACTCGAGCACCCATCCGAAAGTTGTATGCCGACTCAACAAGCCACTCTACGGCCTCAAGCAAGCACCGCGTGCTTGGCATTCGAAGATAACGCAATATCTTCATCAAATCGGCTTCCGTATGTCAAAATCGAACAACTCCCTCTACATACGAAGCGATTCCGCAAGTCCGATCGTCATCATCTTATATGTGGATGACCTAGTCATTGGAGGTGAGCTTCTCGTCGAAATCAATAAGGTCAAATCCCTCCTTTCCGACAAGTTCGAGATGACGGACATGAAGGAACTCCACTACTTCCTCGGCATCGAGGTAATTCGGACTCCGGCCAGAATCATGATCTCTCAACGGCACTATATCCTCAACTTGTTATACAAGTTTGGTATGGCTAAGTGCAAATCCGCGACAACCCCGCTCGATCGCAATCTCAAACTCGATGTGAACTCCGGCACCAAAGCGTGTGAGCCTACCCAGTATCGGCAATTCATCGGGAGTCTCATCTACCTCACGATCACACGACCCGATCTCAGTTATCCGGTCGGTCTCTTTAGCCAATTCATGCAAACACCACATGATACTCACTTGGATTGCGCGAAGCGAGTTCTACGATACGTGAGCGGCACAATGGATTGCGGCATCCTCTACAAGACTGCGATGCCAATACGACTCAAGGGGTACACAGACACCGATTGGGCCAGCTACAAAGCCGATAGAAGATCAACCTCCGGATTTGTTTTCTCCCTCAGCAGCGGAGCAATATCTTGGAGTAGCAAGAAGCAGCCTACCGTCGCTTTTTCGAGTACGGAGGCGGAATATAGGGGCATAGCCGTAGCTGCATGTGAAGCCATATGGCTCAAGAGGATTTTGAAGGGTCTTGGTGTACCCATCAAGGATCCGCCTTCCCTTTACTGCGACAACATGAGCAGTATCTATCTGGCTCAGAACCCGGTGTTCCATGCGCGGACAAAGCACATCGAAGTGCACTATCACTTCATCCGACAGCGCGTTCCAGCTGGCGATGTCGACCTACAACACATTAGCACAAATCTTTAAACAGCCGACATCTTCACTAAAGCCTTAGGAGCCGACAAGCTGTGGCAATTCATGACCGATCTCGGATTGACGATCCCTGACCTGCCAAGCTTGAGGGGGAGTACTGAAGACATTACGCAATAACACATGGATTCTGCAAACCGCGCACACTACGCAATAACGGGTGGATTACGCAACCGCGCAATGAAGCCACGAAGAAAGACGCAAGCCGAAGCACAGACTTCGCAACTACGCACAACGCAAGCTGGAGCATGGATTTCGCAACTACGCACAACGCAAGCTGGAGCACGAATTCCGCAACTCCGCATAAATGCGAGTCGACGCGGAATCCGAAATGCGAGTCGAAGCGGATTTCAGATACCGTCTGAAACTGACCCGACTTGAGCTTGAGGGGGCGTGTTGAGAATCAAGCTCAACTTGGTCTAGTATGTGAACTCAGCTTAAGAGTGAATAGACACTCCAACGGTCAAGAGTCACCATTATGTCACCTCTTTGTATTCTAACATTTAGTATGAGTCATAGAATCATATTCTATGACACATAACTTATGAGCTTTCACATTCCCCATGCCCATGAGTCTTGTAGTTAATGAAGAGAGAGGGTGACTATATAAAGCACCCTCCTCCCACCTTGTATTGAGTTAAGTCTTTCTCCTTTGTTAATATACTTTTACCTTGCGTATTCTCTATGTCTTACTCCTTGTCTCTCTCACTCACTCTCACTCTCTCTCATACACACACATAACTCACATCTCTTCCGCTTCACAAGAATCATATCTGATTCTTTACACTATGCAATCCAAATATTCCCCATGACAATAAAAAACCGGGTTAAACGACAATATCTACGAATTGGTTGCGGCACCCCATGAAATCCATCAAACAATAACCTATTTCTCATGTTCCATCACCAATGGTAGTCCATCAACCATCGCACACCAAAGAAACGCATTTGGAGGAAAAGGAAGATTAGAATTCCTTCCTCGATCTAAAGGTTGACACCACCAATGGTAGCCCATCAACCGGGTTGTTCTCGTAGCTCATTTTCCCGAACTTGGTGTCAAAGTTGTTCTGTGTGGGAATGAGTCCTTCCAGTTGGTTGTGGGCGAGGTTTAAAGTATTGAGGTTGTCCAGAGACGTGAGATCTTGTGGGATGCCACCGCTGAGCTGGTTGTACGACAGGTCCAACACCTCCAACTGCCTCAATCTCCCGAATGTACCCTCACCTATGGGCCCGCTGATTCGGTTGTGGGACAGGTTGGCTCCTGTCAAACCCTGCAGCTCCCCGAAGCTCTCCGGAATTTCGCCTTCCAGATAGATAGTTCATGGACACATCAATGTAGATCCGTGCACTCAGCACATACTCAAGAATGTAGACAGTATTCTTCAGCGTGACAGGCACCTCAACGTAGAGGGTTGTCTGGTTCTTGTGTGAGGTTTGATTGAGCTTGAAGTAGACGAGGTGCGTGAGAGTCGCAGGGAAGCGGCCGTGGAAACGATTATTGGAGAGGTCCAGTGCCTGTAGTTTGGGAAGCTTCCAAACCCAGCCCGGGATGTGGCCACTTAGCTGGTTGTAGCCAGTGATGTCAAGAGTAGTAGTATTGCCTATGGATCCGTTTAAATATTTGTTCCGCTGCACATCAAAGATGATCAGTGCCTTACTCTCTGTTAGGCCAGCAGGTAGGCTCCCTTCTAAAGCATTTCCATAGACACTAAAAGTGTCGAGATTAGGCAACTTGGACAGATCCAAGTTCTCTATCTTCCCAGTCAAATTGTTCTGAAAGAGGCGTAAAGTCTGAAGACCAGACAGATTATGTAAAGCGTGGACAGGGACGATCCCTTGCAGGTTGTTTGTGGAGAGGTCTAATTTCTGCAGCTTTGTCAATGCCCCGATTTCGAGAGGAATGTATCCAGAAAGCTCATTGTTATTTAATGTTAAGCTCTCTGTGTTTAGTAAGCGGCCGAGAGATGGAGGAATGCTTCCCGTGAGGTTGTTGTGTCCAAGATGTAGCTCTGTGAGAGCTTCCAAGCTCCCCAAGCACGCTGGTATACTGCCCTGCAAGTTGTTGGAAACCAAAACGAGCGTCTGCAGGCTTGTGATGCCACAAAAGGCGGAAGATATGGATCCTTCCAGAGCATTGCCGCCGAGATTTAGACTGGTGACGGTGCTGTGTTGTGCCAGGCCTTGGAGGAGTTGTTCTGGGATTGTTCCATTCAGATCATTAGAACCGACGCTGAGTCGTTCCAGGTTGGGAAGCTGGCCAATCTGTGGTGGTATAGATCCTGTTAAGCGGTTTTTCGAGAGGACCCTCAAGATTGGCCCTAAATAGAGAGAGTTCCTGGAGGTTTATAAGCATTCCCAGCTCACTCGGGATGGAACCCATGAGAGGGTTGAACCCAGGAGGAGAGGCAAGAGAAGGGGTCATGGGTGATGGCATCCTTGAATGCTATGAGAGCTTGGGCTTGGGCTTGCACTACCTCATTTAGAAGAAGAAGAGTGATGTAGAAATCATTTAGAAAGGTGTGCCAACCTCGACTAGAGAATTAATGATTTCTTTTCCTTTACTACTGATCCCATTATTTGGAAATTGAGCTTGCCACCTTCCACCCGGACTCCACCACCAACCACCCCTTTTTTTATAAGGCTGAGACACCATAGTTTAGCCAAATCTTGCTCAAGCTTCCAAAGGATAGAGAATTGATTCTTATTCTAGCATGCAAGATGCTATAGGACAATATTGGTTTGTTTCCAAGGAATCACCATGGAGCGAGAAAAGGAATTTTATCAACATTAAAGACCTCCATTACCTAGTAGATGGACCATACCATTACAAGATCATGGAGATAATTGTGCACCATGTCCAATGTGCACAACTTACAAGGACATTGAGATGCATGCATGTGTATAGGTTAGTCACTACTCATAGCTCAATTAAAGACCTCCATTACCTAGTAGATGGACCATACCATTACAAGATCATGGAGATAATTGTGCACCATGTCCAATGTGCACAACTTACAAGGACATTGAGATGCATGCATGTGTATAGGTTAGTCACTACTCATAGTTCAAGAAGAAGAACAAAGTCAAGATATGCATTGATTTTTGTAAGGTTAACAAAGACACTAGTTGAGATAACTACTTGATGTCATACCTCAAGCACCTCTTAACACATGCAACAAACAAAGAAGCATGTAGTTCCATTAACATATTCTCATGGTACAATCAAATGACTGTTGCACCCCAATATCAATATAGAGACAACCTTTGACACAAAGTTTGGCATTTTTCAGTACAAACAAATGCCATTTAAACCCACCAATGTCATAAGCAGTTTTAAACATGGGGCAAATCGCGTATCCATCTCCATGTAAATGGGTTCTATTGCAAGTCCATTCGGAAGAGCACTTAACCCTACTAAGTGATTGATTCAAAATGAGTGCAATATCAATTGCATTTTGACTCATTTTTTATGCGCAAATACATTTGCCTAACAAGGCTAAAGTTAAATGGATATCAAACGTGCCACCCCATAAACCAACAAGAAGGATGTGCATGCATGATGGGGTACACAAGTTATTATTAGTGTTTCACTAAAATGTTCGCCAAGAAGGTGCAACATTTCTCTATGGACTCCTTGAAGAGTTTAAATTGACCTAAGGAATGCACCAAATTGTTTCATTTACTCAAGGAATACTAACTAGAGCACCACCATCTTGATCACGAAGTTGGGAAAATGAGTTCATGTGCACCCAAACATGTCAGACTTTCACAATAGGTACAATCTTGGCTCAGCCTAGAGACAAAAAGATGCAAGTCCCTACTAGGTTGGCAAGCCATTAACCAAATCTAAAGGAACAAATTTATTCTACTATAGAAAAGAGTGGCACTAGCAATGATACATGTACATTTGTTGAAAAAATAAGTAGTGCGTGCGTCATAGTGAATGAATACATGAAAACAAGAACATTACATAAATGGAAAAGGGTAGATAGAGAGAGTATCTTCTATTTGTCCCACATAGAGAGGACGGGGAGGAAGGGAGGTATAATTAGAGGGCTGTGAACTGCAGGAAAACATACTTACCTGGGCGGGGTCTATCGGTGATCAGCAA
Source organism: Azolla caroliniana (assembly GCF_043228905.1). Classification (NCBI taxonomy): domain Eukaryota; kingdom Viridiplantae; phylum Streptophyta; class Polypodiopsida; order Salviniales; family Salviniaceae; genus Azolla; species Azolla caroliniana. Next base: position 1,764,774 of record NW_028230452.1, on the reverse strand, counting down.
GGCCGATGGCTTAGGGACGGCGCCTCCATTGCACTGCCGGAGGGGCTGTTTGCCCTAGCATCTCCCCAATGTGGGAGAGTGCACGTCATAATTTGTGGCAGCGGGGGCTCGCGTTCGCGCGGCCCCTTTCTCAATCAAATCAAATTCTGAATGTCATTCCGAAATTTTGGGTGTAAATAGATATGGGGAGTTTGTATCTATGTTGTAATGCAAATAACAGATATGGTGTAAACGTGACGTGGTAGAGGAAGTACATGTATGTTATGTAAATAAGACATATGGGGTGGAGTGGTCATGGATAAGTATATACAGCTGGCCGATGGCTTAGGACCGGCGCCTCCATTGCACTGCCGGAGGGGCTGTTTGCCCTAGCATCTCCCCAATGTGGGAGAGTGCACGTCATAATTTGTGGCAGCGGGGGCTCGCGTTCGCGCGGCCCCCTTCTCAAATAATCCAAAAGTCATCAAACTAGCTATCATGGTAATGGATCTATATACAGAATAGAGAGAAGAGAGTATCATGGAATTGTAAATGAATGTAATTCCTCACCCAATTCCCAGCGGAAATCTTTGGTTGGGGCCGATGCTGGGTTGTCTGATCGTCATGGAGAAATGAATGTATATATAATAGCGCGAGAGCATCATGGAATTGTAAATGGAGCCATATATATAAACCAGTCTGGGTGGGAGAGTGCAGGTCATAATTTGTGGCTGTGGGGGCTCACGTTCGCGCGGCCCCCTTCTCAAATAATCTCCAATCAATTAAACTCTGAATGTCCGAAAATTGAGTCTACCTGGACTGCGTAATGTGTAAATGACATATGGGGTATATATACTTTAGATGTATGTTATGTAAATAACAGACGTAACGGGGTAGAGGGAGTACAGTTATGTGATGTAAATTGGGACCGATTCACTCTGCGTAGATTGACTGAACGCAGAAACCCTGGAACTGGCAGGCGATCATGCTTTTCACATGATTTCTCGTTACTCATGTCAGCATTCTCACTTCTGGTACCTCCAGGTGTTGTCACCAACAACCTTCCTCGATTGACAGAACGTTCCGCTACTGACACTTGAAAAAGCTTCTTTCAAGGTCTCGTCGCTTCGGTGAATCACTTGAGCCCCGAGACATTTTCAGTGCCATGAAGCTAGACCAGTGAGCTATTACGCTTTCTTTGAAGGATGGCTGCTTCCAAGCCCACCCCCTGGTTGTCATCGCTCGATCACTTCCTTTTCCACTAAGTGATTGCTTAAGGACCTTAGCGTACGATCTGGGCTGTTTCCCTCTCGACTTTGGATCTTAGCACCCGAAGTCTGTCTGTACAAACCCAGCACAGCTGGGGTGGAGTCATGGATAAACAAACGATAGGGTAAAGATGGAGGCAAATATATATATATAATAGTCATGGAATGGATATGAGGCATAAATATATATATATATAGATCAGTCGGGTAGGAAGCATCACATGGCATGTCTATACAACCCTGATCACTCCTGGACATGCTAGATGCCGCCAAATTCTTACCATGATAAGAGTGCGTAGAATCAATGGGTACCCCAACCTTTACGAGAATTGTAAGCAAACGGGCAGTTATTTACCAGCCTTACACTACCTATTGCTTGCATTATTGATTTATTCATCATTTATACTTCAAGACAGAACATTTTGTTCGTGTTTGTAGTTGGGGGAGGGGGGGGCGCGCCTATATGACCCCGGCGTCAGTGCAATACCAAGGCGACGCACGCAGCTCCCAGAGACAGCAAGCTGCCTCGAACGGGTGCTGCCCCCATGAAAGAAATTAGGTTAATATCATGTGGCCTTATAGGCCACGTATCAGATATTAAACTGATAAGAACAGATACTACACTTGATCTTAGCCAAAAGGCCGAGAAAGGTATGATTTCTTCTGTGCTTCTACTTCCATACTTATAGGAGACACCAAAAAGTGGTTTTGTATGTGGGATATATATATATATCTACGTCTCTAACTGCTACATTGACCTTACTTCCCCGCTTCGAACACGAGACAACAACAACAATTATAGTACCATACAACCCACTAACCTTTCCGCAAGCTTTTACACTCCAAAGCTCATGTCGCGCTTCGTCCATGACGCCGCCACTTATCTCCACACTAAAGTGCCTTGATCTCTTTTCAACATGTGGCATATCACATTTTTGCCTCCCAACTCAAGAATGGAGTGAATCATAAGTAAATTATCCATGTTGCAAGACCACTACAGGGACACAATCAACGAATCATGCCAACTGTGGTAAGGGATGTACTAAACAAATTGTAGAGAGTCTTGGTTTTATGTGAACCCATTTAAATTCCACATTTCGGTTAAACATGTGTCCGTACTCCTTTATCCTCATTAATATTCTAATGCTCGAATCTTAATTTTTTGCAATTAACCTCTTTGCATGAGAGAGTGGGTGGCTTCACAAAGTGGTTAAATTGATAGAGATGGTTGTTTTCGAATGATTTTGTGCATGTGTGTATTGATTAAGTCATTAATTAAATGTGTATGCTACCTAGGTTAAGTCCTGGTGCCAATAACATCTTATAATTTAATTCTGTTATGAGTGAATATTTTTAGGTGAGACAACTTTTCTACGAGTGAACTAGTCTATCCGTCAACGAGCTCAAGGGTGATTGACACTCTCTTGCCCGACTCACCATACAGAGGGCATTAATCTACCCAAGCCTCAAAGTGACAAACCAACGAGGTAGATACATCCTACCATAAATAGTAAAAAAGAAACTTCAAATTTGGCACCATTTGTTTGTGGACTGAGTAAGAAGCATTCACTTGTTTATCAATGGATATGCCCTAATTAGAATAGCCCTATATTTGATTATTGTATGTCTTCTTCTCCAAACAATTGAATTAAAGGCATTGTGTTTATGCTCATCAAACCTAATTACTGGACAATTGTGTAATGATCAAGACCGTTGCGGTGCCGAAAAAGCAAGGTTGATGTTGCGGACTTGACTACCAAATGGAAATGAAAGGAGGCTAGATAGAGAGGAAAGTTGATTGATGACAAGTGTTGATTATATTTAAGTACTTTCATTTATCTCTCATTTACAATTGTAATGATAAGGTCTTCCCCCTAAGGTTTACAAGTTCTCCACCTTGCATTCCTACTAATCAATGGATGGTATTCAAGGTGTCACTATTTAAATGATAAGGTTTGGGAAGAAAACCCTTTTTTATAGATGCTTCATGAGGATACTCTCTTCTAAACTTAAATGAGGAGATGAGAATTCAATAAACCCAAAGAGACTCCATTACTATGCACTCCAAATATTCCCACAACAATTAGAACCTCGAACAAAGTTCCATGGGTTTTATCAATGCCTGTGAAGTAGCAATCGGAAGCATGTTCATGTAACTTTTTTGCTTTGAAGTGGTACTTAGGCAAAAGTTGTTCTAAGTGAAGCCAAACATTGCCCAATGTTTCAATTCATTCAAGTCAACTAAGGACATTACAATACTGTATAAAAAATGGAATAATGAGGGCATCCAAATTGTACAGAAAGACAAAGTAAAGATTTTATAAGCAAATGCCTCTTTTGGAGATCAATCATGATGTGATAAATTCAAAGTATATATACGAGAGAGAAAGTATATATACTATTGTAGGCAAACAGGCAGTTATCTACCAGCCCTACACTTTGCTTGTTCATGTTTAGGTCGTGCATTATTTACATTTGGGCATTGGGTCCGCATTAGTGGCCCAACCAGAGAATAGAGAGCTTATGGCTGTGAAGATTATGGGTGATTATAGTGGGGTGTATGATCTCAGCGTCAGTGATCTACCAACACCACAGACAGATGGTATGATAGACGAAAAAACAAATGCTAGCTCAATAAAATAAGAGATCATCGATAAGCTTAACCATTAGGCCATGGACTTTTATTCAATTTTTTCTATTTACATATTTACATTGTTTTCTTTTATGGTTGTCCTTATAAGGACCGGGTACGGCAGACGAATATGCCAAGTGCAAGTCCAGTCGGATAGCCCACCAGAAGCGCCCATGGAGATACGAACTCATTGAACCAAATCACGATCAATTGCTGTGTTTGCCTGGCAGTGGTGCCCACATCACTACTAGCATCATCAATGCTTGTGTTGCAGGAGGTGGAAAGAGGGTAGCCACACAGGCCCGGGTTGTTCTCAAAGCTGGCAGATGAGAACCTGGTATTGAAGTTGTTCTGTGTGGGGATTGGTCCTTCCAGTTGGTTGTGGGCCAGGTTTAGAGTAGAGAGGCTGCCCAGAGACGTGAGATCTTGTGGGATGCCACCGCTGAGCTGGTTGTAGGAGAGATCCAGCACCTCCAACTCCATCAATCTCCCAAATGTACCCGCAGGTATTGTGCCGCTGATTCGGTTGTGGGACAGGTTGGCTCCTGTCAGACCTTGCAGCTCCCCGAAGCTCTCTGGAATTTCGCCTTCCAGATCATTCAGGGACACATCAAAGTAGATACGGGTACTCAGAACATATTTGAGAATGAAGACAGTGTTCTTGAGAATGACCGGCACCTCCTCGTAGAGGGTAGTCTGGTTCCTGTCTGAGCTTTCATTGAGCTTGAAGTATGAGAGGTGCGTTAGAGACGCAGGGAAGCGGCCGCTGAAGCGATTGTTGGAGAGGTCCAGTGCCTGCAGACTGGGAAGCTTCCAAACCCAACCGGGGATGTCGCCGCTAAGCTGGTTGTAGCTCACCGAGAGCACCCTGAGCTTGGATAAACCAGTTATCTCAGCAGTAGTAGTATTGCCTAAGGATCCGGTGAGATATTTGTTCCCCTGCACATCGAAGATGACCAGTTCCTTATTCTCCGTAATGCCAGCAGGTAGGCCCCCTTCTAAAGCATTTCCATAGGCACCAAAAGTCTGGAGGTTGGGCATCTTGGACAGGTCCAAGCTCTCTATCTTCCCACTCAAATTGTTTTGAGAGAGTCGTAATGTCAGAAGACCAGACAGATTATGTAAAGCGTCAACAGGGACGATCCCTTCCAGGCTGTTTGTGGAGAGGTCTAATTTCTGCAGCTTTATCAATGCCCCGATTTCGAGAGGAATGTATCCAGAAAGCTCATTGTTATTTAATGTTAAGCTCTCTGTGTTTATTAGGCGGCCGAGAGATGGAGGAATGCTTCCTGTGAGGTTGTTTTGTCCAAGATCTAGGTTTGTGAGAGCTTCCAAGCTCCCCAAGCACGCTGGTATACTGCCCTTAAAGTTGTTGGTACCCAAAACTAGCGTTTGCAGGCTTGCGATGCCACAAAAGGAGGAAGATATGGATCCCTCCAGAGCATTGCTACCGAGATGGAGAGTAGTGAGGGTGCTGTATTGTGCCAGGCCTTGGAGGAGTTGTTCTGGGATTGTTCCATTCAGATCATTAGAACCTAAATGGAGTAGTTCCAGGTGGGGAAGCTGACCCATCTGTGGTGGAATGGACCCTGTTAAGTGGTTATACTCGAGGTTCAGATGTTGTAGATCTGGAAAATTCCAGCCGAACTCAGGAGGAAAGGTGGCTTCCAATCCGCAGTAAGTCAGATCCAAGTATTGAAGCTGCGTTAAATTCTGCAATGCTTTCGTAGGGAACCCCCCGTCAAGGTGGCTAAGCTGCCATGCCAGCGTTTGCAGGTTTGGCATTCTACTGAAACATTCAGGTATGCTCCCTGTAAGACCCGGGGACAGGGGATATTCTGGTGGAAGGAAGGTGAAGAGATCAGATTGGGGCATCCACCCCACGTCGAACCATTCCATTTGGGTACAGTTGCAAAGCGCAACGGGAACTGGACCCTCAAGGTTGGCCGTAAAGAGAGAGAGTACCTGGAGGTTTATGAGCATTCCCAGCTCACTGGGGATGGAACCCATGAGAGGGTTGAACCCCAGCCGAAGGTCGGTGAGTTGTGAGCAGCTACCGAGCGCAGCTGGTATCTTGCCTGTCAGGTTGTTGCTCTGGAGGTACAAGGTCTGTAGCTGGGTGAGGTTGCCGAGGCTAGAAGGGATGGGGCCTTCCAGACTTGTGTGAGAGAGATCCAGATTCTGCAGAGAGGCACAGGTGCCAATAGAAGCAGGAATGTGGCCAGTGAGATTTATGCCATCTATGTACATGTCTTCGATGGTAGATCCAGCAGCGCTACAGAAACCAAAAGTGGATGGCAGTGACCCGTGGAGCTTGTAGGGGCGTGGATCGTAGGGATTATTATCCACGGTCTCTATCACATTAAGATCTTGGATTACCAGCGTTTGGAGGTGAGGAAGCTGCCAAATGGATGGAGGGATGGAACCTTGTAGACCCGCGACAGTCAAGGACAAGATCTGCAACTGTTGGCAATCTCCCAAGGAAGAGGGAAAGGATGCCCCGGATGCATCAAGGCCAAACAGTACAAACGCCTCAATGGTAGCACAGAAAGAGAAATTAGCAGTCGCTGGAAAAGAGGTGGGCGAGATGCTGAGAAGTGGAGGTGAGGAGTCGGACCAGGTGTCAGTGATGTAGAGTTGCTGAAGAGCCGGGAGATGGGTCCACAGCTCTGGAGGAACAAGGCCGCTGAGGCCAGTGTGTCTGAGGCGCAGGGTTTGGAGGTTGGGGGAGTTGAGGATAAGGGAAGGGGGTATGTCACCAGAGAGCAGGGCGTTGTAGCTGAGGTCGAGGTATGTGAGGCTGGAGGAGTTGGGTTGTTGGGTGAAGAAGAGGGAAGAAGAGAGAGGGCCTGAGAAGTTGTTGTAGGAGAGATCGAGAAGAGAAAGGGAAGGGAGGAGAGCCAGAGAAGGGGAGATGGAACCAGAGAGGTTGCAGGAGGAGAGGTTGAGGGAGGTGATGTGGAAGCTGTCATCACAGAGCAGGCCGTACCAGCCGGCAGTGCCGTTAGAGGGGCAGTAGGAGGGTGGTGCCGTGGTGTGGACAACATCATTAGTAGAGTTGGAGGAGGTGGAGTTGGAGGTGGAGTTGGAGGTGGTGGTGGTGGTGGTGGTGGTCCAGGAGGAGAGGCAAGAAGAGGGGTCGTGGGTGACGGCATCCTTAATTGTCGCGAGAGCTTTTGCTTGTGCTACCACTATGTCATCGGAGGAGGTGGGAGCGGTCGCGGTCGCCACAATCTCCGCTGAATGTATGATGAGAATAAGGATTGAGAGGAGAGGGAGAGTGCATGGGAGGCTCTGCATCTCGTGAAAACGGAATATTAAGGATGGTCGAAACCAGCCGAGGAGGAATGGAGTGTTGGATACGATGGAGGAGGGGGAGTGAGTGAGTGAAAGAGATGGAAGTTTTGGAATAGAGGAAACCAACTGCAACCAACGTGATGAATACGTTTGAAGATGGGAAGGGGAGTGATGAACAGCAATGGATTCTTTGCGGAGTAATTGATTACGTCAAAGAAGCAGAATGAGTCATTCATTTAGAGAGTAACTCCCGATCCAGACGTAAGGCTCCCCACGTAAGACTCCCCATGGACTTTGACGCCACCCACTATCCCACATGACAAAGCTGACCCCACCACAGATTCGCAATTTCCTGGTCAATCTTCACTTGAACCCTCCATTTCCCCCATGCCACAACCTACATATAGCTATGTAGGATTTAGGGTTAAACACATAAGTTAATTAACTACACACAATCTCTCTCTCAAACACACACACACACAAAGCATATATAAACATATATACATACATATTGATACAATCATACACACATAAATATAATTATACACACATAAAGTAATAAAAACATTTATACATACACTGAACGCATTGATTTAACACATATTCATTAAATCATGCACATATATGTACATATTCATACAATCAATTATACATCCAAACATCCATTCATACACACACAAACATACATCAAATATTCCGTGTTAACACAAATTTATTAAATCATACCAGTACACATACATTTCACATTCATTGTCACATGTTAACTCTCTCTAGTAATAGATTATTACAGTTAACCAAATATGTAAACAACATAGTACATATAAAGAAAGACAATCACCATTTCCATTATAAAGAAAGTATACAACACACATACAAGAGGCAGAGTGATTAAGGTTTTGCTAATTAGCGCTTAACCTTACTCACTCTGAAACTCAAGTGGAAGATTCAGGAGATGGAATTAGAGCTCTAAATAAAGCTATGTTAAAAGGAGAAAACCCAAGAAGATATAAGAACTACCAAAGTCACCAAATACATGACTTTTATAAATTTTTAAAATGGGTTTGGGACACTTTCATATTAGAGTGGGCATTTGCCCTCTAGCTTTCAGTGAGATTTATTCTATCCCTCTTTTTCTAGAGTTCATTTGAGCTTCCAATATATTTTGGTTCTCGATGTCTTTGTAGTTTTTGCTATGAATGGCGGGTATTGAACATTCCCCCTAGCATAATGATTGCACACTCTTGGGTGCACAACATTGGGAGTAGAGAATAGGCGAATGGAGTCAAAATGGGTCTTGATGCAGATGGGGGGGGGGGGGGGGCGGGGCGGGGCATGGGGTGTTGTTGGGAAGGGGTGGAGTTGTGTTGTTGAGGATGGAGTAGGTGGGGCTTGGAGCACAATTGAGAGGATGTTGAAGGCAATGGGGGAGGCGTTGGAAGTTGAGAGGGGGAAGTTTGACGTATTGCATCTAGGAGGTGCCGAGGAATTCTTTTACATTGTTTGCTAGCCAATTATGGGCATTGCAGATATTCCTTGAACACCTTCTTTGTGGTCAACAAAACCAAAAGAGCTTGTTTCATTTGTTACATGATTACTCAAGGTGTACAAGGGAGTTATAAATAGCTTTGTTTGGTATGAAGTTGTCCTTGTGTACACAAGTACTGCTCAAACCATATGTGATGGTATGGCATTTTATTCGCTCTTGACGAGGTTTGTCGAACCCTCTTTGCATACTCAAGTGGAGTTGAGCTATTTTGTTGGAGTTGGGAAGCTGGTGCGCATTTGTCTTAGGTGTCGTTCTAGTACTTGCTTGGTTGTGCATAGGACACTAATATGCTTTTCTAGCTCCGCCCTCCTTTTGCACGCTAGAGGTTATATTTATTCAATCTTTCATGGCCTCCACTTTGGCTAAGAGCATGACTAGTTTAGTTTTGAGTTGTCCTATTTGATTTTGAAGTGTGTTGGCTTCTGTTCTTGCATGGTCAAGGTAGGGATTTTGTTTTTTTGGTCTCTAGTCCAAACGTCTAGTTGTGGTTATAATTGTGTAACCTTCACAACATGAAGTGTTTTGGCTTGTCGAGTGTCCTTTGTTAGATGGACAAACGTGATGGTTGAGAGTTCCATGTGCACTCAGGTATCGTCGTATCTTTGTGGGTCTCCAATTTGCTTTATATCCTCCAATGGTTAGTGTGTTCAATTTGAGCTAGGGGATTGTGGTGGGCCTTTGGGTTGTAGTTGTCAATTAGGTGTTGCTTGTGTCGGGCTCACGTTGTTGTGTTCTAAGAGAGCCACTTTTCGTTGTGTGATGGTTGTGTTTTGCATTATGTATCTGTTGGTGGGGTATGATGCTCTTCTTTTGTGCAACACATGATTGTGTTGGGGGTAGTCCATGTGTGGTTTCTATGTGCATGAACAAGAACGTGTTTTATGTATTAATGGAGTTATGACTCCCATCAATATCATTGGGTTGAGGATCTGGATCAACGTATACTCTATTAGTAGAGAATATGGCAATAGTGGATGTCGGTCACTCATGAGCTACTAGCTTAAGTAACCCTAGTGGTTCTCTCTCTCGCTTGATCGTTCATTCTTGATAGAGTATACTAATTAACATTAGGGAAAAGTACCAGGATACCCCTGAAAGTTCGTCTATTTACCAGAATGCCCCCGGAAATTCCAAATTTACCAAACTACCCCTATGTCCAAAAAAAGACTCTTTATAAAGTAAGTATACACTCAAATCTACAAGCCTTATTTACCAGAGTACCCTTAAACCTAAACTTATTTACCATAATGCCACTATATACCTATTTTGACCAATTTATACCACTTTTATTTTTCAAAATACATCATCAATCAAACTAAATTATCAAAATTATATTATATATCAATAATTTCAATTGAAAGGTCACCTTAAAATCCAATTCTATGAATTTACACCGAGTTATAAATTTTTTGATTGAAGTGACCAAAATTTAATCTTAAAACCAAAACATTTGATCACACACCAAATTTTACCATTGGGATGCCATTTTGAAGCCAAATTCCATGAATTTACGAATTCACAAACAATTTGCAGCCAAAATGTTAAACCAAATCTCATGAAAAACATTGCTACCAAAATGTCATTTTAAACGAAATCTCACATAACACTTTGCTATTAAAATGCCATCTTAAACCAAATTTCATGGTTTTAAACTAAATTTTGTTAGCAAAATGCAATCACAACTAAATCTCCTCAATCTTATCAATTTCAAAAATACTCGCAAACCAAAATTAATTATCGAAATGTAATAATTACATGTTAATTTTGACCCGTCTATAAAAAGTGTAATTCCAAAAATATCCACACAATCAAATATATCTATCGACTCAACAAAATATCTAATAATGCACAAGATAACCCCATATCTTGATGATGAAGATGATTGATAAACCCAATGAAGAAGAAAGAAAAGAAAGACTACATTGTTAGGTACAAAGGACCCAAACAATCGTGTAAGTAAAGAAATTTGTGTTTGAAGGGTATTTTGGTAAATAGGGCTTGTAGATTTGAGTGTATAATTACTTTATAATGTGTATTTTTTTGGACATAGAGGTAGTAGTTTGGTAAATTTGGAACTTCCAGGGACATTCTGGTAAATAGACGAACTTCCAGGGGTATCCTGGTACTTTTCCCTTAACATTACATACGTGAAAAGAGTAAGAGATAATGCACACAACTTATTATGAAAGAGTGTGTCACACACTTACAAGAATGAAGTGATTAGAGTTTGGCTTAATTAGCTCTTAACCCTAATCAGTGTTAAACTCAAATTAAAGATTAAGGAGGGGTTGTACTAAATCTCGTTGTAGTTGGTGGGTAAAATGTTCATACAAGTTCACAAACCAACAAGTTGGCATAACTAATGTGTGTCGTCAAACAAGGGTCCACCTCTTCATTGGAGAAGTCATTTGGCACACAAATTCGTGTGTCCCCCATTTCTCGTCTAGACAACTTTTCCAATGTTGGATGCAACATTTGAACCATGTGGAATATTGCCCCTCTCAAATTCCTCGAGGATTAGCATCCAACACAAATTTGGTGGTTAGGATGTGAGTTTCCATGTACAATAATAATGGGTAGTGAGTAGTGCCCACTCACTCATGAACTAGTTTCATTTTGCTTCGTATAGCATCTAAGAAGCAACACATGTACCCACATTATGTATATCATAGATTGTGCAATGAGGGAAACATCACGGGATAGGATGGTTAGTAAAAGTAGTAGTAGTGGTAGCGTTGAGTGTGTCATGGCGAAGGGAATGCGTACATATAACATACAAAAAGAGCGGAAATGGAAAAGTGAAGATAGAGAGTGTACCTTCTATTTGTCCCACATAGAGAGGACGGGGAGGAAGGGAGGTATAAATTGAGTGGTTTGAGCTGCAGCAAAACATACTTACCTGGGCGGGGTCTATCGGTGATCAACAAGGTCGATGGCTTAGGGCCGGCGCCTCCATTGCACTGCCGGAGGGGCTGTTTGCCCTAACATCTCCCCAATGTGGGAGAGTGCACGTCATAATTTGTGGCAGCGGGGGCTCGCGTTCGCGCGGCCCCCCTTTCAATTTATCTCCAAAATCAAATTGGGCCCTTCTAAGCTTTTGGAAAGTGAGTTTTAATATTAGAAATTTGGGAGCACGATTATGCAATTCAAAAAACAGATGGACTAAAACAATAGGTGGAGATGGAGAAAGAGTGCATACATAATAGAGAGACAGAATCATGGATTGTATATGGACGCGCATATATATATATATGGCAGCACATGGCATGTCTATGCACCCATGATCACTGCTAGACATGCTATGCATAGAACCCATGATTACCAAATTCTTACCATGATACGGTGCAGAGCATCATGGGTATGCATACCCCATCGAATAGGAAGTGTAAAGAGAAGTGTAACAAACGGGCAGTTATCTACCAACCCTTTAGTACCCATTGCTTGTTTAGGTTCAGGTTTGCATTATTTACATTTTGGGCTTTGGGTCCGCATTAGTGGCCCGAACAAAGGATAGAGAGTTTGTGGGATTGAAGGTAATGCATGACCCAATGCCCAAAATGTAAACTGGAAGAATGTTGAAATGTATTCGTGCCGATAATGGCGGTGAATATGAAGGATGATTTGAGGAATATTGTCATGAGCATGGTATTAGACTAGAGAGAAGTGTCCTGAAAACACCTCAACACAATGGTGTGGCTGAGAGGATGAATATGACAATTTGTGAGTGGATAAGATGTATGTTATCCCACCCAAAATTGCCTAAATCCTTTTTGGGGTGAATCAATGAGGACTACAATTGACCTCATAAACCTATTTCCGTCAGCCCCCTTGGATGACGATGTTCCCGAGAGGGTTTGGACCGGTAAAGATGTGTCATACAAACATTTGAGAGTGTTTGGATGTAGGGCCTACATTCACATCCCAAAAGATGAAAGATCCAAGCTTGATGACAAATGCAAACCATGCATATTCTTGGGATACAACCATGAGGAATTCGGCTATAGACTTTATGACCCAGTAGAGAAGAAGGTCATTAGAAGCAGGGATGTGGTATTCCTTGAGGATCAGATCTTACAAGATTCGGAGCTAAATGAAATGCAGGATCTCACCCCTGATTTTTCAGTCACTGAACACCCAATTCCTACCCCAGACACACAAGGTCATGGGGGAGATATCGAGGAGTATGATGATATGGTTGATGATGCAACTGACGATGATGATGGGCAGAATCATGACCATCATACTCTAGGTGACATTTCAGCAGCTCCTCCGAAAGAGGAAGAGGTTAGAAGGTCTATGAGACAAAGAAGACCTTCTACTAGATACAACCCACATGAATATGTGATGCTTTCAGATGGAGGAGAGCCAGGAAGCTTTAGAGAAGCTATGGCAAATGATCATAAGGAGGAATGGGGTAGTTGGATCCTGTAAGTTTAATCATCCCGCCTAATGATTCATCTATATTCCAAGTTTTTGCGGAGGGTATGAATCTCGCTCTGATACCACTTGTTGGGAATATGGATCCGAATCGGGATGATTTGGACTACCAACTCAATCAAGAAAAATTAAACCACAGATGAAACCACAAGACAGAAAATGAGAGTACACCAAAATTTTTAACGTGGAAAACCCAAAATAGGGAAAACCACGGGTACCTTAGGTTCCAAACAACTTCACTATATCTTTGAGTACAACGGAATACGACCTCACTAGAGGGGTGTATCTACCTCAAGGCAATGGCCTTGGTTACAACCTTCACTCAATTGGGTGGATAGAATAACAAGGATTACAAACTGCGTACGAACTCTCTAGGTTTTGACTAGAGAAATGTCCTAGCCTCAAGGCAGCAACCTTGGCTACAATCGTCACCCGATTGGGTGGATACAATAACAATAAGCACAAGGAATGTACTAGTCTCTCTAGGTTTTTGTCTAGAGGAAATATATTAGCTTCAAGGCAACAACCTTGGCTACGATCCTCACCCGATTGGGTGGATAAACCAGAGAAAACGAAAACTAGAGAAACATAAAACGAAGAAACTTGAAACAACTAGACAGGACAAGTGTTGTTCAATTGTGGTTCTTCGATAACACGAACAACCCCTTGTAGGTCTCTGTCTCTACATCGGTAGTCAACTCTTTCTCTTGCTCCCTCTTTCTTTTTCTGTTTCTCTCTCTCTGTTTTTCTGTTCTTCCCACAATTTTCTGTTTTGCTCTCTGTACACTCAGAAAATCCGATCGAGCTATATTTCCCCCTTCTCCTTCTTTTTTGTTTTTCTCTTTGTTGTCCAACGTCTATGTACCTACGTTCACACACACACACACACAAAAGATACACACCCAAAAACAATACATAAAAAAAGGCATATGTATATATAATTATAAGTAATTATCACTTTTCTCCTTTTTGGCCCCATGACCGTTCGATGCTCAGTCGACTCTAGTTGATGTGGGCTCCACTTGAGTGGACAAGCCCCAACATTATTTACATTTTGGGCATTGGGTCTGCATTAGTGGCGCAACTAGAGGATAGAGAACGTTGCCGCGGAAATCTACGCTTACATGTCGGATTTGGGCGGGAACACCAGGGTCATGGACCAGGAGGGGAGGAGTTGCCGGAAACCCGAATCCTCTAGAGCTTGCCGCATTGTCGGACCTTGCCGTCCGGCCGGTTCTGGAAACTCTCTGGACACGACGGGTAATCGCATGAGGAATGAGAGAGTGCGCCCTCATCCTTGCCGCCCTTCACGTCGGTATGTACAACCCGGTTAGTTGTGCCCGGGCACACGCGCGCGCACACACACACACACACACCCGACTACTGCCGGCACACCTACCCCGACAACCGCGCATGCACCCGCACTCGAACCCTAAGCTAACCGGAAACACACACACATGTATATCCACACCTAAGCTAACCGCGCCAGTGTCGCTCGGCAAGTGCGAGTGGGCTTGCATCCTAGGATCGGTCGGGAAGCACCCATGCGTGTTCGCGCGAAGAGATCCTCATGCATGGCACCTCTCTGCTAGAACCGCCTCCTATCGCCAAGCGGCCTATGGGGAGCACTCGGGCTCGCCGGCTCGAATGGGTCTTGCATGCCGAGGAGTGAAACCTGCCACCGAACTTCCGTTGAGTGCACGGGCTCACCACCACGATAGAAATCGACACCCACACGCACACAGACACACTAGGATGCGACGTGCTGAGAACCCGCCGAAGGCGAAGAGAGCCCACGCGCTGCTTGTTGCTATCATGATATGGCAAGACTCGAACCCATGACCTTAGGTTATATGGGTCGAGCTCTTGACCATTATATCATCTATTGTAATACGTAGGATATTATTTTCATTTACATTTTATTATAGGAAATTAATGTATATTCTAGATTTCTCTAGAACATTCTAGAAGCTTCAGGATTACTCCTGAAAACACTATAAAAGAGGGCACTAGGCATTATGTTGAACCAAATTGGTTCAACGCCAGTCTTAAGCCTTTTAGCCACCATTGTATATTCTCTTCACATAATACATATCTTTCTTATCATCACTCTCTCCCTCTCTCTCCCTCTCTCTTTCTCTACGTCTCACTCACTTCCTCCTCTCAAAGAAGTTCTACACCTCTCATAGTACTAATCCTTCGTTTAGTACTAATTCCTTCTCTGTGTTAGTATTGTTCCTTACAGTTACAACCAAACACTTGATCTTAGCCAAATGGCCGATAAAGGTATCATTTGTTATATGCTTCTACTTTCCATACTTATAGGACACACCAAAACATGGCTTTGTATGTGGGATATATATATGTATATTGTTGAGAGATCAAGCTCAACTTAGTTTAGTTAGTTAGTCAACCATGTAACTTCATAGTTACCTAGATAGAATCTAGTTAGAAGTGTTGACTATAACGCCTTAAATAGGACCTTGTACTTAAGTGGGATATTCTAGATCCTCCACTCCCAAGTACATTTAATATAGGACTTACACCTTTGTACCTAGATTCTCCTCACACATGTGCACCCTTTGTATATATAGAGTTGGTATATATACCTCATTGTAGGTATTTTTGTATTTGTTGATGATGATGATGCTAATTTAATATAGAGTTAATCATCCCCCATCTTGTGTTGTTCATAAGTGTTAACTTCCTCTCTCTCTCTTCCTCTTACACACATACCCACACATATCACTTAATCTTCCGCTTATCAACTAATCACATAATTAGATACTAATTAACCCGTAGTTAATCACCTAATTCTAACATGGTATCAGAGTGTGTGGTTTAGAAAATCCACTAAGCCCACCCAACTCCATGATTGTGCGTTTGAGACGCCGACGACAAAATCCGACTATCGGCTATCGTAGTGCCGCTACGTAGCATGTGTACATGATCGAAGGAAGAAAAGCAAAAGAAGAGAAGACACTACAATCAACATGAACACACAAATGGGTAGGTCGCTCCCTAGTGAAAAGTTAGACAGGGGAAATTATTCATCTTGGGAGTACAAGATGACCCAATACCTCGTCAGCTCACGCCGAAATAGAGATAGAAGCCGAAGATCGGCTCACGCGCATGTTCGAAGAAAGCCCAATTACAACAAGGCTTAGTGGGCCTCAAGAACCTTCGAGCGATCAAAGCACATCTCGGCCGAGTTCGAAGCTGGACAAAGGGAAGGCGAAAATGCCGGAGTATGAAGACAATCACTTCGACGACAACGAATCAACTCACTCCCTCGATAGTGAGTTCGACGGCCTTGACATCCGAACAAATGGAGTGAAGAAAGCCTTAGTATCCGGAAACGAGAAGCTCCGCCGATCCACCTGTGAAAAGAACCCCGTAAGCTGATTCGACTACAACGATTATATGGTGTACCATTACGCCTTTATGATGAAGGTAGCAACAATACGGGAGCTGGAAACCTTTTCCGAAGCTGTGAAGGACCCGCGATGGGTCGAAGCAATGAACGAGGAGATGCGGGCACTTTGCAAGAAGGAAACATGGGATCTTGTTCCCCACTCACCGCACAAGAAGGCGATCGGTTGCAGATTGATCTACAAGGTGAAATATAACGTTGATGGCTCCATAAACCGCTACAAAGCTCGACTCGTAGCAAAAGGATATGCACAAACACATGGAGTCGACTATGAAGAGACATTTGCCCCCGTGGCAAAGATGACAACGGTGCGGACCGTAATTGCACTCGCAGCGGCAAAAGGGTGTCATCTCCATCAGATGGACGTAAAGAACGCCTTTCTTCAAGGCGAATTAGAAGAGGAGGTATACATGGTACAACCACCCAACTTCGAATCGCGTACTCATCCGAAAGTCGTGTGCTGACTCAAGAAGCCACTCTACGGCCTCAAGTAAGCACCGCGTGCTTGGCATTCAAAGATTATGCAATATCTTCATCGAATCGGCTTTCGAATGTCAAAATCTGACAACTGCTTCTACGTACGAAATGACTCTAGAAGCTCGATTTTCATCATCCTATACGTGGATGATTTGGTGATTGGAGGTGAGCATTTAGTCGACATCAACAAGGTGAAGTCCCTCCTCTCCAACAAATTCGAGATGACGGACAACAATGAATTACTTCGACATGAAGGAGATCGTCCGAACTGGATACCAACTGAAGCGGACATCAATCGAAAGGAACCAACCCAAGTTGAGCTTGAGGGGGCATGTTGAGAATCAAGCTCAACATAACACAACGTGTGAACACACCTTTCAATAGTCAAGAGTCACACCACTACTCTCTACACATTAACTATGTGTCATAGAATCATATTCTATGAAACATAACAAATGAGTTACATATTCCCCAAGAGAGAGAGTGGTTGTTGTAGTTAGTTAATGAAGAGAGAGGGTAACTATATATATAAAGCACCCTCCTCATACTTCATATTAAGTCAGTTGTGACTCCTTGTTATGCTACATTTTGAAAATCTTATTCTACTTGTGAAATATACACCTTGAGTATTCTATTTTCTCTCCTCTCTTTTCCTCTCACACATATACGCGCATAACACACATCTATTCCGCTGCACAAGAATCACCATCAATTCTTTACATGCACTAAGGGTGGCCATTGGACAACTTAGGATATCATCTCACCAACTTGAGATTGAGAATGATCATAGTAATGGAGTTCCTAGAGAGGAAAGGTTACGCCAGTCACCCTCTCTCTTGATGGAGTACAAATGCAACAAACAACCAAACGTCCTCGGATGTTGAGCTTCAAAGAAACTTGACGTGGAGTAGAAACAATTAAGAAGATAAGGGAACGTGAGCTACACCGCCTAACAATTATGGTTGCAATATCTTCTACATTGGGACCACAGACCACCTCCACATCGAAACCCTTTAACCTCCCACTTCTTTTCGAGAGACTTGGATAGAAATGAAACTAGGCCTAGTATAAAGTCATTTCCTTATAGAACATGTTTTTGTTTTGCTTGAACGCTTTAGCTTAAGTACTATTTTACTTTATTTTATTTTAATTTTTGCTTTCGATGAATGGGTAAATACCCCATTTTTATTGTAAACCAATTGTCTCATGGGCCAATTTTGGTCTTAGAATACGTTTATATATATATATTTCTTTCTTTCTAACTACTACATTGACCTTATTTCCTCTCTTTGAACACCAGACAATAACAATAATTATAGTACCATACAACCCACCAACCTTTCCGCAAGCTTTTACACTCCAAAGTTCATGTCACCCTTCTTCCATGAATTTGCCACTGAGCTCCACACTAGAGTGCCTTGACCTCTTTTCAACATGTGGCATATCACATTTTTCCCTCCCAACTCAAGAATGGAGTGAATCATAAGTAAATTATCTATGTTGCAAGACCACTAGAGGGACAATCAATGAATCATGCCAATTGTGGTGAGAGATGTACTAAACAAATTGTAGAGAGAATTGGTTTCATGTGAACCCATTTAAATTCCACATTTGGGTTAAACATGTGTCGATACCCCTTTAACCTTGTTAATATTGTAATGCTCAAATTTTAATTTTTTGCAGTTAACCTCTTATGCATGAGAGTGGTTGGCTTCACAAAGTGGTTAAATTGATAGAATAGTTGATTTCGAATGATTTCATGCATGTGTGTGTGGATTGAGTCATTAATTAAATGTGTATGCTACCCAGGTTAAGTATTGGTGCCAATGACATCTTATAATTTAATTTGTGTTACAAGTCCATTTTGAGATGAGACAACTTTCTACGAGTGAACTAGTCTACCCATCAACGAGCTCAGTGGTGATTGACACTGTCTTGCTTGACTCCCCATAGAGAGGGCATTACTCTACCTAAGCCTCAAAGTGACGAACCGACAAGGTAGACACTTCTTTCCATAAATAGTAAGAAAGAAACTTCAAATTTGGCACCACTTGTTTGTGGACTCGATAAGAAGCATTCACTTGTTTATCAATGGACATGCCCTAATTAGAATAGCCCTATATTTTATTATTGTATGCCTTCTTCTCCAAACAATTGAATTAGAGGCATTGTGTTTATGCTTCATCAAACCTAATTACTTGACGCTTCACAAAATCCCAATATGACATGGTTTATGACTTGAACAATGACAATTGTGTAATGATAAAGGCTGTTGCAATGCCAAAAAAGGAAGGTTGATGTTGCAGACTTGACTACCAAATGGAAATGAAAGGAGGCTAGATAGAGAGGAAGAACGCATTGAAGCGCGAGAGAAGTTGATTGATGACGAGTGTTGATTATATTTAAGTACTTCCATTTATCTATCATTTACATTTGTAATGATAAGGTCTCCCCCCTAAGGTTTACTTACAAGTTCTCCCCCTTGTCATTGCTACAAATTAATGGTTGGTTCAATGTTGGTATTGCAGGTAGTATCCAAACAAGGTGTCAAACTATTTAAATGATAAGGTTATGGGGAAACACCCCCTTTTTATTGATGTTTCTTGAGGTATACTCTCTTCCAAACTTAAATGAGGAGATGAGAATTCAATAAAACCAAAGAGACCCATCATTACTATGTGTTGAGAATCAAGCTCAACTTGGTCTAGTGTGTGAACTCACCTTGAGAGTGAATAGACACTCCAATGGTCAAGAGTCACCATTATGTCACCTCTTTGTATTCTAACATTTAGTATGAGTCATAGAATCATATTCTATGACACATAACTTATGAGCTTTCACATTCCCCATGCTCCATGAGTCTTGTAGTTAATGAAGAGAGAGGGTGACTATATAAAGCACCCTCCTCCCACCTTGTATTGTGTTAAGTTTTTCTCCTTTGTTAATATACTTTTACCTTGCGTATTCTCTGTGTCTTACTCCTTGTCTCTCTCTCTCTCTCACTCTCTCTCTCTCATACACACACATAACTCACATCTCTTCCGCTTCACAAGAATCATATCCGATTCTTTACATGGTATCAGAGCGATTTGGTAGCTCGATCTAGCCCATTCGCCTCATCGTGATTGTGTGTTGTGCTCCACGCCGACAACCAAGAATCGGCTCATCGCTATCGTAGCTTCGCTACATAGCTCGCATTCGAAGAGAGAAGAAGAAGAAGAAGAATCGACATAATGAATACTCAAATGGGGAGTGCTCTCCCTACCGAGAAGTTGGATCGAAACAACTTCGCATCTTGGGAGTACAAGATGCACCAATACCTTGTCGGACAAGGCTATTGGAGCTACATCAAAGGAGTGCATGAAGACCGACCCGCCGAAGCGGCTCCCAGATACGCGACATGGGAGCAAGCTGCAAGCCGCGTGCTGTATTGCTTGGCGACATGTGTTCACAATCACATGCTCAGCTACATCGCGAAACCAAGACGCTGAAGGAGGCATGGGAAAATCTACGAAAGATTTTCGCGGTGAACACAACCACAAGAAGCCTTCAACTCCGCCAAGAGTTGAACAATATTCAACAAAGGGACATGTCCATCATGACATACACCTCGAAGATCAAGGAGCTTTGCGATTCGCTCGGCTCAATAAGCGTAAATATCGATGATAATGAGATGGTTCAAATATGCCTTGGCGGCCTCGCACCACGGTTCGGCGTGATGAGAACCACTGTTCTAGCACGGGAGAAATATCCCTCCTTCTTCGAGCTCCAATCAATGCTATTGGTCGAAGAAAACCAAGTGCGTACAAGGAGCAATGAGTCGGAAGGCCACATGCTCTACACGCACTCAAATGGAGGAAGAGGACGCGGACAAGCGAGAGGCCGATTCGGCCATGGACAAGGCGAACGAGGTCCGACTTACGACAACAACTCCCAATTTCGGCCGCAAAACGGAAGCCAACGAGGAACCTTTGCAAGAAGGGGGAGCTTCCACTTCGGTCCGAGCTGTCAAAACACAACCGTATGCGGATATTGCGGAAAGCTCGGCCACCACGAAGAAGAGTGCCAAAAGAATATGCGTGAATCGGCTTCCACAAGCCGACAACTTACGAATTACGCGCACAAATCCGACTACGAAGAGTATAGCGGAATGTACGGGCACAACTCCGACGACGAATATCATGGCGGAATGTATGCACACAACTCCGACCGTGGCGGAATGTACGGGCACAACTCCGACTACGAAGATCGTAGCAGAATGTATGCACACAACTCCGACCGTGGCGGAATGTTCATGATGAAACATAGAGCAAACTCTATGTCGGCCGCTACCTCAACTAGTGCCTCTGGTCCGGAAGACGTATGGTTTGTCGATTCCAGTGCCTTGAACCATATGACATCGCATCAAGAATGGTTCCAAGAACTTCGAGAGCCGGACTGACCCGGCTATGTCGAAACCGGAGACGACACTACGCACCCGATTCGGCACATCGGCAATGTTCCCTTCGGAAAAGAAGGTAAGAAAAATTACATTAAAAATGTCTTGCATGTATCGACCATTACGAAGAATTTGGTCTCCGTCGGCCAAATTGTAGAGCAAGGGATGCAAGTTCGATTTAATCAAGGCGGTTGCTTCATCGAAAAAGAGGGCCAACTCATCGCACGCGGACGAAGAGAGGGCCGACTGTTCATTCTCCACTCATACGAGATGAAATCGTCCATGTTCACAAAGGGCATAAAAGCCGACTCCGACATAGAGTTGTGGCACAAGCGAATCGGCCACATCAATCTCAACAAACTTAAAGCAATGAAATCGAAAGGACTCGTCATCGGACTCCCGACATTCAAAGAGAAGGAGATTGAAGGTGTATGCGAAGCGTGCCAATTCGGCAAGCAACACCGACACCCATTCCCGAAAGAGCGGAATGTGAGCAAAGGTCTACTTGACGTAGTCCATTCCAACGTATGGGGACCGACGCGGACGACTACATTCGGCGGATGCCGATATTACGTGCTATTCATCGACGGCTTCTCCAGGCACAGTTGGATCTACCCGATGCGGCAGAAGAGCGAAGTGTTCGGACACTTCCAAACATTCAAGAATGAAGTCGAGAATGTCATGGGCCGACATGTACGTTGTCTTCGATCGAATGGCAGCAAGGAGCACTTCTCGAACGATTTCATGGCGTATCTCCGAAAGGAAGGAATTCGGCGAGAATTCACTTGCCGACACACTCCGCAACAAAACGGAGTAGCCGAGCGCAAAAATCGGCACATCCTCGAAGTAGCGCAGGCCATGATGAACGAGAAGCATATGCCCAAGTCTTATTGGGCCGAAGTTGCAAATACGGTCGTCTACCTAATGAACCGGTGCACATCCAGCGTGCACGAGGTCACTCCGCACGAAAAATACTTCGGAAAGAAGTTGGACTTATCGCACATCCGGATATTCGGCGCGATAGCGTACGTGCACATCCCCAACGAGAAGCGTCAAAAGCTTGATCCGAAGTCGGAGAAATGTATCCTCGTAGGATACTCATTGGAGCAAAACGGGTACAAGTGCTACAACCCCTCAACTCGAAAATCTCGAGTAAGTTGAGACGTCGTTTTCAACGAGTCCGCATCTTGGTACACACCAGAGACAACTCCGACTCTGACTCCGCTCGACCCGGAATTCGCCGAACAAGAGATAGAGGATGAAGATCGCCCTACGCACATGTTCGAAGGAAGTCCGATCACGACCGGATTGAGCGGACTGTCGAATACAAGTGTATAATGGACGTATTCACACTATCCCTTTGTATAGATCAAGTTTGGGCCATTTGTGTAATTAGCATAAATGGTAGATGCCCTAAGTCTGTCACTATATATAGTGACCTTGTAACCTTTTTTGTAAGGTTGGGTTGTATTATTGCTTTATGGAATAGAAAGAGTCGTTGTGTGTGTGTGTGTGTCTCTCTCTCTCTCTCTATCTCTGTGCAACGACCTAGAAACTGTCATACGCAGGTACAGAACAGAATCGAATGCTTCTTGATCTTCCGCATAGACGACCTTGTATCCAACATCTGGTATCAGAGCCTGCACAGTATTCGGTCCTTCAATCCGCTGTCGGACGTCGTCTCAGCCTGCACAACATTCGGTTTCCTGCGTCATTCGAAGAAGAGAGAAGAAGAAGAAGAAAAAAAAAACGAGGCTTGCATCTCATCGCGTTAGATCATCTTCGCTTGGAGTAAGCCAGCCGGTTGTACTCTGTTTCTTGTGATCGTAACCGCTCGAGGTGAAATCCCCTTATGCAACATTGACACGATCGTGCTCCACTCGGTTAAACGGCATCCGAAGAGGTCATCAAACGCTGCTCGCCGCTCATTGTAACCACTCGGTGCAGATCGGTCTCAAGACAACAACCCCAATTCGTGCTTCATCCGGCTGATCGACATTCGAGAGGATCAGTTGGATCCGTCTCTCTCGTCGCTGCAGTCACCCGAAGCAGAATCGGTCCAGACAATCGGATTCAATAATCGGTATTTGGCATATATATTCGGAAGCGAACCGGGCTCACTCCGACTCGGCAACATTCGGGAAGACCAGTTGGTTCTGTCCCTCAAGTTACCGGAGTCAATTCGAGCAAGTTCAACAATACATATATCCGAAGCCGAACCCACTCGGGTTCAAATCCAACTAGAACGATATCGGGTGAGCCAACCGGCTGCACTCCAACAAGGTTCGTAGTCAACTCCGAACCGAGCTTCGTCAACCGAAACCAAATTTGATGGCATCAACATCCGGCTCGTCAGAAATGAGTCTACGAAAGTTCGATGGATCGAACTTCAACTTCTGGAAGGAGCAAATGCAGGACTATCTCATAGTCAAGGGGCAAATCGATCCCATCGAAAATGAAGAACCTCCAGAAGGATACAAACCAATTGAGTGGCAAAAGCTGGACAGAATCGTCCGCGCCACGATTCGGATGCACCTATCGGAATCGGTATACTTTACGGTGCAATCGTGTACGACAGCATTCGAACTGTGGAAAACACTGTCGGACACCTACGAAAAGAAGGTCGCTGCAACGAAGATGTTTCTGATCCGGCGCCTCTACAACTTGCGGATGAAAGAATCCGATTCGGTTCAAGCACATCTCAATGAGTACGAAAGCATAAGCTCCCAAATCTCGTCACAGGGGACGGCAATCGAGGATGAACTCAGAGCAATGATACTCATGAGCAGCCTTCCCTCATCATGGGAAACTTTCGTCACAACCGTGTGCAACGCGTCAACCACGGCTGTTAAATACTCCGAAGTCACGAGCGCAATCCTGACCGAAGCAGCTCGGAGAAAGTCTTTCGCCAAAGACTCAACAGACGACGTTTACGTAGTACAAGGTTCGACAGACCGATCGAACATACGAGGAAGAGATTCCTCACGGCCGCCGAACAATCAGTGAAGACGGAGCCAGTCACGGGATAATCGAATCTGCAACTATTGCAAGAAACCCGGACACATCAAAGCCGACTGCCGCGCACTCAAGAACAAGAACGACAAGTCTCAGAGATCAGACAAGAAGAGTGGTCGGCATGAGGAGATCAATTACGTCCGCTTCTCAGCTGATGTGCTACCAAACGACCCGAATATACTATCAATCGAAAATCCAGTCGGATCAGAAGTTCTGCTCACGACTGAAGAATCGAGCACATGGCTCTTAGATTCGGGCGCGTCATTTCACGTGACTCCTCATCGATCCCAATTTCGGCACTATACGATCCGTCACTCCGACTCAGTTCGAGTCGGTAACTCGCAACACTGTGACATCATTGGAATCGGCACAGTAGAGCTCAACCTTGCAGGTGGCTCTACACTTGTACTTCACAATGTCCGACATGTACCCGAGCTCTCAAGGCCATTGATCTCAGTCGGACAACTAGATGAAGACGGCATTCGTGCCGGTTTTTCTTCGGGAGGGTGGACACTCCACAGGGGGAACCTCCTGCTTGCTAGAGGACCCAAGATACACTCATTGTATCCGTTACATGTTACGCTCAGAGAGGGTAACCTGTTTTTGGTGGATATTCCTGTGTCATCACTATGGCACAGAAGATTAGGACACCTCAGCAAGGCCGGCATTACGCATCTATCTAGAGCCGGATACATCCCTAAACTCTCCTTCTCCGACCATCAATTCTGCGAGCATTGCCAGTATGGCAAACAAGCAACCGCATCACACCCGACATCAGCACCAAGAGAAACGAGACCTCTCGATTTGGTCCACTCGGACGTCTGTGGCCCAATGCCGCATCAGTCTCTCGGCGGTGCCTCTTACTTCGTCAGTTTTATTGACGATTCGACTCGAAAGGTGTGGGCTTATCCAATTCGCACCAAAGATCGTGTCTTCTCGATCTTCTCCGATTGGCTCGCTATGGTAGAAAATCAAACCGACCGAAAACTGAAATGCTTTCGGACCGACAATGGGGGAGAGTTCAAATCAGAAGAATTCGTCAAATTCTGCCGACAACGCGGCATCCGACGTGAATTTACGGCACCACACAGTCCGGAGCAAAACGAGATTGCCGAACACATGAATCGGACAATCCAAGAACGGATAGTTTCCATGCTCCAACACTCCGGACTGTCAGATGGCTTCTGGGCAGAGGCTCTACTCACGGCAGTACACATAATCAATATGTCGCCAAGCAGACCTCTAGGACTTCAAATTCCTCAGGAACTATGGATCGGCAGTAAGCCGAATTACGACAAGCTGAGGATCTTCGGATGCGAGGCGTACGGCCTTATTCCGAAAGATGATCGCCGAAAACTTGCACCTCGGTCCAGGAAATGCATTTTCCTTGGATATGGATCCGACGGCGAAATGGGATACCGACTCTGGGACCCCGAATGCAGACAAATCGTCCGAAGTTCGGACGTTGTGTTCAACGAGTCGGCTATGAATCCATCAGTCAAAACACCGATCGAAGTCCGAAGGGTAACATTTTCCGATGTGCCGACCCTTCAAGAAGGCCCCGCTCTTAACACACGGTCAGCTTCACGGGTAGCTGAACCTTACACTACCGATTCGGACAACTCTGACTCGGCACAGCAGCTTTCGGACCATCCGACCTCGATACCCGATGCGACCAGTCCAATCATACCTCTACGATCCGAGAGACTGTCGCAACCTCCGGAGAGGTATTCTCCTGGAATTTTCTTCACCGACGCCGACGAACCGACGTCTTACGAAGAAGCATCGACATCTGTCGATTCCGCCACCTGGCATCTGGCGATGGAGTCGGAAATGCACTCCATTCGGGCAAACAAGACTTGGGATCTGGTCGAATTACCTAGGAACCGACGTGCTCTTCCTTGCAAGTGGGTTTATCGACTAAAAGAGACGTCTGATTCGACCACCCCAAAGTACAAGGCCAGATTAGTTGCGAAGGGCTTCCGACAAGAATATGGCGTCGACTTCGACGAGATTTTTTCACCAGTGGTGAAAATGACAACCCTTTGTTTTCTACTCGGCGTAGTGGCAGCCGACAACTTGGAGCTGATTCAGCTAGATGTCAAAACAACATTCCTCCATGGTGATCTTGAAGAGGAAATTTATATGGAGAAGCCAAAAGGCTTCGTGGCAACTGGCCAAGAACATCTAGTTTGCCGACTCAGGAAGAGTCTATACGGCCTCAAACAGGCACCGCGACAATGGTACAAGAAGTTCGACGACTTCATCCAATCGATCGGCTTCTCAAAAAGCGATGAGGACCATTGTTTTTTTACCAACACAGCTCAAGATGGATCACCCATCTTCCTCATCATTTACGTGGACGACATGCTAATTTCTGGACGCCACGCGGGCGAACTTGCCGATATCATTCGGCAACTGCGGTTGAAGTTTGCCATGAAGGACCTCGGTCCGGCACGACACATACTTGGCATGAAGATTAGTCGGCATCGCGATCAACGACATCTTTTTTCGTCTCAGACCGACTATATCGGACGTGTCTTGGAACGCTTCAACATGCAATCAGCCAAATCTGCTTCAACCCCGCTCCCCATGAATCTTCGGCTCTCTCAGCGAGACTGCCCGACATCCGGTCCGGAGGGGGAAGATATGAAGTCGGTACCGTATGCACCGGCAGTCGGCTCCCTTATGTACCTGATGGTCGCGACACAGCCTGATATTTCTCATGCCGTAGGAGTCGTTAGCAGATTTATGCACAATCCTGGCCGATCGCATTGGAACGCAGTCAAGCATGTGTTCAAATATCTGGCTGGCACAAAAGACCACGGCATTCTTTTCGGTCCGAACTCAACTACAGGCGTAGTCGGTTACACCGACTCGGACTTCGCCGGCTGTATAGACAGTCGGAAATCAACAACTGGATACTGCTTCAAATTCGGCAATGGAGCAATTTCGTGGAAGTCGAAACTTCAGGAGTGCACAACGACCTCAACGACCGAAGCAGAATATGTAGCTGCGTCCGACGCTGCAAAAGAAGCTTTGTGGCTCGGCCGGCTGGCGCACACGTTTCGACAAGTCGACCATGACTCGGCCCCAGTTGTCTATAGCGACAGTCAAGGTGCTGTTGCCTTGTCGAAAAATCCGGTTCACCACAACGCCTCCAAACATATCGACGTTCGATATCACTTCGTTCGGGACTGCGTCATTTCAGGGAAAATCGGTCTAGAGAAAATATCCACAATCGACAATGTCGCAGATGGAATGACCAAGTGTCTTTCGGCAGACCGCTTTCGGTCCCTTCGGCATCAGATGGGCGTAACGACAAACCAGTCCGGTTAGAGCCGGACACATCGCAGGATGGTTTCCGACAACCGACATCAGTTCCTTAATGATCGGCTTCAACTCTTCCGACCCGACCAGTTCGGTCTTCTGCCTTCGGACCCTGCCGACTCGAACAAAACTGATATGTCCGAGAACCTAGGTTTATGCCTGTAATCTTAGATAACCCATGTATACGCCCATTACGGGGGAGTGTCGAATACAAGTGTATAATGGACGTATTCACACTATCCCTTTGTATAGATCAAGTTTGGGCCATTTGTGTAATTAGCATAAATGGTAGATGCCCTAAGTCTGTCACTATATATAGTGACCTTGTAACCTTTTTTGTAAGGTTGGGTTGTATTATTGCTTTATGGAATAGAAAGAGTCGTTGTGTGTGTGTGTCTCTCTCTCTCTCTATCTCTGTGCAACGACCTAGAAACTGTCATACGCAGGTACAGAACAGAATCGAATGCTTCTTGATCTTCCGCATAGACGACCTTGTATCCAACACGGACCACAAGAGCCTTTGAGCGATCAAAGCACATCACGGCCTAGCCCGAAGATGGACAAAGGCAAGGCGAAAATGGCGGAATACGTAGACGATCACTTCGACGACGATGAGTGGACTCACTCACTCGACAGTGAGTTCGGCGGCTTCGATGTACCAATCGGAGCTAAGAAAGCCCTCATCTCTGCAAATGAAAAGCTCCGTTGCTCCACCCGTGAAAAGAATCCGGTCAGCCGATTCGGCTACAACGACTACATAGCATATCACTATGCCTTTATGATGAAGGTGGCGACAGTACGCGAGTCGGAAACATTTTCCGAAGCAACCAAGGATCCGCAATGGATCGAAGCCATGAACGAGGAGATGCAGGCACTACGCAAGAACCAGACGTGGGATCTCGTTCCCACCTCACCGCACAAAAAGGCGATCGGATGCAGATGGATTTACAAAGTGAAGTACAACATCGACGGTTCCGTCAAGCTCTACAAAGTGTGACTCGTAGCGAAAGGCTATGCCCAAACGCACGGAGTTGACTACGAGGAGACCTTTGCCCTGGTGGCAAAGATGAGGACGGTACGGACCGTAATTGCGCTTGTCGCGGCGAAAGCGTGGCACCTCCATCAAATGGACGTCAAGAACGCCTTTCTACAAGACGACTTAGAAGAGGAGGTATGCATGATACAACCACCCGGCTTCAACTCGAGCACCCATCCGAAAGCTGTATGCCGACTCAACAAGCCACTCTACGGCCTCAAGCAAGCACCGCGTGCTTGGCATTCGAAGATAACGCAATATCTTCATCAAATCGGCTTCCGTATGTCAAAATCGAACAACTCCCTCTACATACGAAGCGATTCCGCAAGTCCGATCGTCATCATCTTATATGTGGATGACCTAGTCATTGGAGGTGAGCATCTCGTCGAAATCAATAAGGTCAAATCCCTCCTTTCCGACAAGTTCGAGATGACGGACATGAAGGAACTCCACTACTTCCTCGGCATCGAGGTAATTCGGACTCCGGCCGGAATCATGATCTCTCAACGACACTATATCCTCAACTTGTTATACAAGTTTGGTATGGCTAAGTGCAAATCCGCGACAACCCCGCTCGATCGCAATCTCAAACTCGATGTGAACTCCGGCACCAAAGCATGTGAGCCTACCCAGTATCGGCAATTCATCGGGAGTCTCATCTACCTCACGATCACACGACCCGATCTCTGTTATCCGGTCGGTCTCTTTAGCCAATTCATGCAAACACCGCGTGATACTCACTTGGATTGCGCTAAGCGAGTTCTACGATACGTGAGCGGCACAATGGATTGCGGCATCCTCTACAAGACTGCGATGCCAATACGACCCAAGGGGTACACAGACACCGATTGGGCAAGCTACAAAGCCGATAGAAGATCAACCTCCGGATTTGTTTTCTCCCTTAGCAGCGGAGCAATATCTTGGAGTAGCAAGAAGCAGCCTACCGTCGCTTTTTCGAGTACGGAGGCAGAATATAGGGGCACAGCCGTAGCTGCGTGTGAAGCCGTATGGCTCAAGAGGATTTTGAAGGATCTGGGTGTACCCATCAAGGATCCGCCTTCCCTTTACTGCGACAACATGAGTAGTATCTATCTGGCTCGGAACCCGGTGTTCCACGCGCGGACAAAGCACATCGAAGTGCACTATCACTTCATCCGACAACGCGTTCTAGCTGGCGATGTCGACCTACAACACATTAGCACAAATCTTTAAACAGCCGACATCTTCAGTAAAGCCTTAGGAGCCGACAAGCTGTGGCAATTCATGACCGATCTCGGATTGACAATCCTTGACCTGCCAAGCTTGAGGGGGAGTACTGAAGACATTACGCAATAACACATGGATTCTGCAAACCGCGCACACTATGCAATAACGCGTGGATTACGCAACCGCGCAATGAAGCCACGAAGAAAGACGCAAGCCGAAGCACAGACTTCGCAACTATTCACAACGCAAGCTGGAGCATGGATTTCGCAACTACGCACAATGCAAGCTGGAGCACGAATTCCGCAACTCCGCATAAATGCGAGTCGACGCGGTCTCCGGAACGCGAGTCGAAGCGGATTTCAGATACCGTCTGAAACCGACCCGACTTGAGCTTGAGGGGGCGTGTTGAGAATCAAGCTCAACTTGGTCTAGTGTGTGAACTCACCTTAAGAGTGAATAGACACTCCAACGGTCAAGAGTCACCATTATGTCACCTCTTTGTATTCTAGCATTTTGTATGAGTCATAGAATCATATTCTATGACACATAACTTATGAGCTTTCACATTCCCCATGCTCATGAGTCTTGTAGTTAATGAAGAGAGAGGGTGACTATATAAAGCACCCTCCTCCCACCTTGTATTGAGTTAAGTCTTTCTCCTTTGTTAATATACTTTTACCTTGCGTATTCTCTGTGTCTTACTCCTTGTCTGTCTCACTCACTCTCACTCTCTCTCATACACACACATAACTCACATCTCTTCCGCTTCACAAGAATCACATCTGATTCTTTACACTATGCAATCCAAATATTCCCCATGACAATAGAAAACCGGGTTAAACGACAATATCTACGAATTGGTTGCGGCACCCCATGAAATCCATCAAACAATAACCTATTTCTCATGTTCCATCACCAATGGTAGTCCATCAACCATCACACACCAAAGAAACGCATTTGGAGGAAAAGGAAGATTAGAATTCCTTCCTCGATCTAAAGGTTGACACCACCAATGGTAGCCCATCAACCTATTTCTCATGTTCCATCACCAATGGTAGCCCATCAACCATCGCACACCAAAGAAACGCCTTTGGAGGAAAAGGAATAGTAGAATTCCTTCCTCGATCTAAAGGTTGACACCACCAATGGTAGCCCATCAACCATCGCACACCAAAGAAACGCCTTTGGAGGAAAAGGAAGATTAGAATTCCTTCCTTGATCTAAAGGTTGACACCACCATTGAACATAGCGCATGATGTGCCATGTATCCAATACCTTCTTCTCTAACCAAGCTTTATTTTTAGACTTCAACAAAGTTATAATATACATCATGAATGTGCACCACAAAATTTAAAAACTTCACTACCGAATGTCCAATCTTTGTGTGGTTCCTTGACAACCATGTTTTGAATTGGGGAATATAGAATTTGCAATGTCAAATTTGGTTGCCAACTATAATCAATATCCATGTGGTACATTAAACTTTGTTCGCATTGTCTGAAAGGCCATCATATTTGTCTACGCGATTCAAAAATAGCATCTTCCATAGTTACCATGTCATGCCTTGTCATTTGGTTGAACTTTGATCGGAGACTTCCTTTCTATCCCAATGCCAAGTCTTTGTAACATCAACATCAAGACTTTTCACTTTCCCTTACACTCTAATAAACAAAGCGAGGTGGCATGTGGATCGTGTAAGGATGGATCCACATGGAAGTGGGAGTACAATCAAGTGAAGTTAAGGGCCATAAGGAGTCATCATTGTCCTCATCTAAATTATGGTCACTAAGATATGTTATCTCTTTATTTGGTCATAATCACTATATGATGCATTATAAGCATAGAACGTAGTATTCGTGTTCGTGGAGGCATCGAAACGTTTGAATACGTTTGGAAACGAACACGTTTGAAAGGGGAAAAATGCGTGGTCCTTTTTTCCCCTTTTTTTGTATTCTTTTTTTAAAGATACGTTGTCGCTTCCTCTCTCTCTCTCTCTCTCTCTCTCTCTCTCTCTCTCTCTCTCTCTCCCCACACACACACACACACACAAAATCACAGTCTGCATACTTTTTTGGGTGGGAGGTGAATGAACTCTGTAACCCGAATTAATTAGTAATGAATGGATCCACAAAGGAATGAATGGCTTCCCAATTCTAATGCGATATGAGATCTTAAAGGGGCATTTCTCTGATGAGGATGTAGGAGACACTCCACACTCTCATTGGTTTTTGTGTTGCACCAATCCAATGGGGGACTTTCGGTGGGGTGTGGGCAAAGCTCAATTGGAAGAAGAGAGAGAAAATGGGTGGGGGGGTGGGCTATGTCTGTATTATTATAACAAAAAAAAAAGAGAATTAGCAAGAAAAAGGCACAGAGAGAGAGGATCATTCCTGCATAGGGGAGAAAAGAAACACTTTTTTTGTGTTTTGTCTCTTTTTTGTTCACTTGGGATTTTGATTAATCGGATCATCAGAAGAACGAGAAAGATGCTTGATTAATCATCATCATCATCATCATCATGGCGACAGACTCATGTGATCTATACATACTTGCACACTAATTTACGGCTTCTCAAGAGCATCAAAGAAAGAGGTTACACCCCATTGGAAATTACAATGGAAATGGTTGATAAAGAGGAAGATGTTGAAAGGTTATTGAACTTGCAAAAAGAGCGAGAAATTTTACATACTGAAAATTCAAATGATATCCTCAATAGTATGCAAGATTAGGACATTGAAGACAGTTATGTTGTTGATAGTAATGAGGCACATTCTAGTGAGAGTCCTCAAACAAATTACTACGTCAATTGAATTAGTAGAATTTTTTGTTAGTGTCATATTTTCTTCGTATTCTCGAATATAAGCTTTATGAGTTTTTGAATCTTTGATGATAGTTTATAATGACATAGTCCACTTGTTGGGATTGAGAGTGAATCAATATATAATATAGGCCATATTCAATCCAATCAAACGTGTCAATCCAATCCAACTTGGAGATGATTTACCATACATGTATGATTGAATCATTCGCGCACGCGAATGCACGTATGCTATGTATGGTTCATTCTATGATTATAAGCATGGCCTTGTTTCCCCCTTTATTGTTAAAACACTCCTTTGACGAATTTTACAAATCGACTTAAGAAACCTAGATATGATATATACGCATGAATCATTAGATTTAGATTTTTTTGAAGAGTTTATAATATTTTTTATTATGTTTTGAATGCTTGATATAAAGTGCAGTACAAGATTAGGAATATTGATTTAATGCAAACTGTGTTTCCTTGTAAAATCGAGACAACTAGTCTTCGATCACTTATATTGGATAATGTGGGTTTCATGATTGTAAAGAGTTGGCACTATGGGGTAGGGCAACAAAAAAGAGGTTAGTATGGTGCACCTAATTAGTCCCAGCTAGCAATCAGTCCCAAACATAGTTGGGAAAGACCCAAGCAAGGTTTAGGTTGGGACAGACCAAAGTAGTCCCAAACAAGAGTTGGATAGACCTAAGATGTCCCAAACAATGAGCAGTCCCAATGACTAGCCAAAAGGAAGCCCAACAACCACCTCTTAACCTAACGGCTAGGGAAGCCCAACAACTACCTCTTGGCCTAATGGCTAGGGTAGTCCAAAAGCCACCCACCCCTTGGGCTATATATGGAGGAGCTTGTCCTCATTTTGAGTCATTCTCAATCTATGAGTCCTACTCTCTCCTTTTGTAATCTTCTAGTCCCTCATCATCTTTTTGGTTTGTCCCAACCTAGGATTGTTGTAATCTTGTATCTCTTTCATGTAATATAAATCATCTTCTTGTCCCAATTCTCTTTGTCCCAACCAAGTTTTCATGTTGTTTTGAGAACCCCATAATTACTAGGGGCGCAATAGGTAGACTTGATCAAATTTGCCATGCTAAGTCCTCAAAGAACTGCTTCATGAGGCAAAGCCTCCGATTGTAGGGACATTGTAACATTTAATGTGGTCATTGTCATTCATGTTCATGTTCATCAAATAAAGTTTTTAAACTAATAGAACTTGGGAGGTAACGTATGTATGGATGTGGTTGGTAGTAATCTATCTATCCCATGCCGTTGGCGTTCTCAATTGCCCGTTTAGATCCAAAGTGTTTGTTTGTTTGGAAGACGTGGGAGTAAAAAAGTAAAAATGAATACATATGGACATACATACATCTTGTATTAGAAACTCAAGTTGTTTTTTGGTGAAAAAAAAACTCATGTTGGGGATTGATTGTGTTGTTCGTGCGAGTATTCACTTCAATTTTGAGGAGAGGAGATGGCCGATGAATATACCGAGTGCAAGCCCTGCCGGATAGCCCACCAGAAGTGCCCACGGACATACGAACTCACGGAACCAAATCATGATCTGCATTTGCCCACCTGTGCTTGTGCTTGTGATGCCCACCACATCATTAGTATTCATCACATTGTAGCTTGTGTTGCAGGAGGAAAGAGGGCAGCCATACAGCCCCGGGTTGTTCTCGTAGCTCATTTTCCCCAACTTGGTGTCAAAGTTGTTCTGTGTGGGAATGAGTCCTTCCAGTTGGTTGTGGGCGAGGTTTAAAGTATTGAGGTTGTCCAGAGACGTGAGATCTTGTGGGATGCCACCGCTGAGCTGGTTGTACGACAGGTCCAACACCTCCAACTGCCTCAATCTCCCGAATGTACCCTCACCTATGGGCCCGCTGATTCGGTTGTGGGACAGGTTGGCTCCTGTCAAACCCTGCAGCTCCCCGAAGCTCTCCGGAATTTCGCCTTCCAGATAGATAGTTCATGGACACATCAATGTAGATCCGTGCACTCAGCACATACTCAAGAATGTAGACAGTATTCTTCAGCGTGACAGGCACCTCAACGTAGAGGGTTGTCTGGTTCTTGTGTGAGGTTTGATTGAGCTTGAAGTAGACGAGGTGCGTGAGAGTCGCAGGGAAGCGGCCGTGGAAACGATTATTGGAGAGGTCCAGTGCCTGTAGTTTGGGAAGCTTCCAAACCCAGCCCGGGATGTGGCCACTTAGCTGGTTGTAGCCAGTGATGTCAAGAGTAGTAGTATTGCCTATGGATCCGTTTAAATATTTGTTCCGCTGCACATCAAAGATGATCAGTGCCTTACTCTCTGTTAGGCCAGCAGGTAGGCCCCCTTCTAAAGCATTTCCATAGACACTAAAAGTGTCGAGATTAGGCAACTTGGACAGATCCAAGTTCTCTATCTTCCCAGTCAAATTGTTCTGAAAGAGGCGTAAAGTCTGAAGACCAGACAGATTATGTAAAGCGTGGACAGGGACGATCCCTTGCAGGTTGTTTGTGGAGAGGTCTAATTTCTGCAGCTTTGTCAATGCCCCGATTTCGAGAGGAATGTATCCAGAAAGCTCATTGTTATTTAATGTTAAGCTCTCTGTGTTTATTAGGCGGCCGAGAGATGGAGGAATGCTTCCCGTGAGGTTGTTGTGTCCAAGATGTAGCTCTGTGAGAGCTTCCAAGCTCCCCAAGCACGCTGGTATACTGCCCTGCAAGTTGTTGGAAACCAAAACGAGCGTCTGCAGGCTTGTGATGCCACAAAAGGCGGAAGATATGGATCCTTCCAGAGCATTGCCGCCGAGATTTAGACTGGTGACGGTGCTGTGTTGTGCCAGGCCTTGGAGGAGTTGTTCTGGGATTGTTCCATTCAGATCATTAGAACCGGCGCTGAGTCGTTCCAGGTTGGGAAGCTGGCCAATCTGTGGTGGTATAGATCCTGTTAAGCGGTTTTTCGAGAGGACCCTCAAGATTGGCCCTAAATAGAGAGAGTTCCTGGAGGTTTATAAGCATTCCCAGCTCACTCGGGATGGAACCCATGAGAGGGTTGAACCCAGGAGGAGAGGCAAGAGAAGGGGTCATGGGTGATGGCATCCTTGAATGCTATGAGAGCTTGGGCTTGGGCTTGCACTACCTCATTTAGAAGAAGAAGAGTGATGTAGAAATCATTTAGAAAGGTGTGCCAACCTCGACTAGAGAATTAATGATTTCTTTTCCTTTACTACTGATCCCATTATTTGGAAATTGAGCTTGCCACCTTCCACCCGGACTCCACCACCAACCACCCCTTTTTTTATAAGGCTGAGACACCATAGTTTAGCCAAATCTTGCTCAAGCTTCCAAAGGATAGAGAATTGATTCTTATTCTAGCATGCAAGATGCTATAGGACAATATTGGTTTGTTTCCAAGGAATCACCATGGAGCGAGAAAAGGAATTTTATCAACATTAAAGACCTCCATTACCTAGTAGATGGACCATACCATTACAAGATCATGGAGATAATTGTGCACCATGTCCAATGTGCACAACTTACAAGGACATTGAGATGCATGCATGTGTATAGGTTAGTCACTACTCATAGTTCAAGAAGAAGAACAAAGTCAAGATATGCATTGATTTTTGTAAGGTTAACAAAGACACTAGTTGAGATAACTACTTGATGTCATACCTCAAGCACCTCTTAACACATGCAACAAACAAAGAAGCATGTAGTTCCATTAACATATTCTCATGGTACAATCAAATGACTGTTGCACCCCAATATCAATATAGAGACAACCTTTGACACAAAGTTTGGCATTTTTCAGTACAAACAAATGCCATTTAAACCCACCAATGTCATAAGCAGTTTTAAACATGGGGCAAATCGCGTATCCATCTCCATGTAAATGGGTTCTATTGCAAGTCCATTCGGAAGAGCACTTAACCTTACTAAGTGATTGATTCAAAATGTGTACAATATCAATTGCATTTTGACTCATTTTTTATGCGCAAATACATTTGCCTAACAAGGCTAAAGTTAAATGGATATCAAACGTGCCACCCCATAAACCAACAAGAAGGATGTGCATGCATGATGGGGTACACAAGTTATTATTAGTGTTTCACTAAAATGTTCGCCAAGAAGGTGCAACATTTCTCTATGGACTCCTTGAAGAGTTTAAATTGACCTAAGGAATGCACCAAATTGTTTCATTTACTCAAGGAATACTAACTAGAGCACCACCATCTTGATCACGAAGTTGGGAAAATGAGTTCATGTGCACCCAAACATGTCATACTTTCACAATAGGTACAATCTTGGCTCAGCCTAGAGACAAAAAGATGCAAGTCCCTACTAGGTTGGCAAGCCATCAACCAAATCTAAAGGAACAAATTTATTCTACTATAGAAAAGAGTGGCACTAGCAATGATACATGTACATTTGTTGAAAAAATAAGTAGTGCGTGCGTCATAGTGAATGAATACATGAAAACAAGAACATTACATAAATGGAAAAGGGTAGATAGAGAGAGTATCTTCTATTTGTCCCACATAGAGAGGACGGGGAGGAAGGGAGGTATAATTAGAGGGCTGTGAACTGCAGGAAAACATACTTACCTGGGCGGGGTCTATCGGTGATCAGCAAGGCCGATGGCTTAGGGCCGGCGCCTCCATTGCACTGCCGGAGGGGCTGTTTGCCCTAGCATCTCCCCAATGTGGGAGAGTGCACGTCATAATTTGTGGCAGCGGGGGCTCGCGTTCGCGCGGCCCCTTTCTCAATCAAATCAAATTCTGAATGTCATTCCGAAATTTTGGGTGTAAATAGATATGGGGAGTTTGTATCGATGTTGTAATGCAAATAACAGATATGGTGTAAACGTGACGTGGTAGAGGAAGTACATGTATGTTATGTAAATAAGACATATGGGGTGGAGTGGTCATGGATAAGTATATACAGCTGGCCGATGGCTTAGGACCGGCGCCTCCATTGCACTGCCGGAGGGGCTGTTTGCCCTAGCATCTCCCCAATGTGGGAGAGTGCACGTCATAATTTGTGGCAGCGGGGGCTCGCGTTCGCGCGGCCCCCTTCTCAAATAATCCAAAAGTCATCAAACTAGCTATCATGGTAATGGATCTATATACAGAATAGAGAGAAGAGAGTATCATGGAATTGTAAATGAATGTAATTCCTCACCCAATTCCCAGCGGAAATCTTTGGTTGGGGCCGATGCTGGGTTATCTGATCGTCATGGAGAAATGAATGTATATATAATAGCGCGAGAGCATCATGGAATTGTAAATGGAGCCATATATATAAACCAGTCTGGGTGGGAGAGTGCAGGTCATAATTTGTGGCTGTGGGGGCTCACGTTCGCGCGGCCCCCTTCTCAAATAATCTCCAATCAATTAAACTCTGAATGTCCGAAAATTGAGTCTACCTGGACTGCGTAATGTGTAAATGACATATGGGGTATATATACTTTAGATGTATGTTATGTAAATAACAGACGTAACGGGGTAGAGGGAGTACAGTTATGTGATGTAAATTGGGACCGATTCACTCTGCGTAGATTGACTGAACGCAGAAACCCTGGAACTGGCAGGCGATCATGCTTTTCACATGATTTCTCGTTACTCATGTCAGCATTCTCACTTCTGGTACCTCCAGGTGTTGTCACCAACAACCTTCCTCGATTGACAGAACGTTCCGCTACTGACACTTGAAAAAGCTTCTTTCAAGGTCTCGTCGCTTCGGTGAATCACTTGAGCCCCGAGACATTTTCAGTGCCATGAAGCTAGACCAGTGAGCTATTACGCTTTCTTTGAAGGATGGCTGCTTCCAAGCCCACCCCCTGGTTGTCATCGCTCGATCACTTCCTTTTCCACTAAGTGATTGCTTAAGGACCTTAGCGTACGATCTGGGCTGTTTCCCTCTCGACTTTGGATCTTAGCACCCGAAGTCTGTCTGTACAAACCCAGCACAGCTGGGGTGGAGTCATGGATAAACAAACGATAGGGTAAAGATGGAGGCAAATATATATATATAATAGTCATGGAATGGATATGAGGCATAAATATATATATATATAGATCAGTCGGGTAGGAAGCATCACATGGCATGTCTATACAACCCTGATCACTCCTGGACATGCTAGATGCCGCCAAATTCTTACCATGATAAGAGTGCGTAGAATCAATGGGTACCCCAACCTTTACGAAAATTGTAGGCAAACGGGGAGTTATTTACCAGCCTTACACTACCTATCGCTTGCATTATTTATTTAATCATCATTTATCGTTGCAGGAAGAACATTTTGGCCATGATTGTAGTGGGGGGGCGCGCCTGTATGACCTCGGCGTCAGTGCAATACCAAGGCGACGCACGCAGCTCCC
Source organism: Azolla caroliniana (assembly GCF_043228905.1). Classification (NCBI taxonomy): domain Eukaryota; kingdom Viridiplantae; phylum Streptophyta; class Polypodiopsida; order Salviniales; family Salviniaceae; genus Azolla; species Azolla caroliniana. The sequence continues at coordinate 1,725,494 of NW_028230452.1, read as the reverse complement.
AGAGACAGCAAGCTGCCTCGAACGGGTGCTGCCCCGATGAAAGAAATTAGGTTAATATCATGTGACCTTATAGGCCACGTATCAGATATTAAACTGATAAGAACAGATACTACACTTGATCTTAGCCAAAAGGCCGAGAAAGGTATGATTTCTTCTGTGCTTCTACTTCCATACTTATAGGAGACACCAAAAAGTGGTTTTGTATGTGGGATATATATATATCTCTACGTCTCTAACTGCTACATTGACCTTACTTCCCCGCTTCGAACACGAGACAACAACAACAATTATAGTACCATACAACCCACTAACCTTTCCGCAAGCTTTTACACTTCAAAGCTCATGTCACGCTTCGTCCATGACGCCGCCACTTATCTCCACTCTAAAGTGCCTTGATCTCTTTTCAACATGTGGCATATCACATTTTTGCCTCCCAACTCAAGAATGGAGTGAATCATAAGTAAATTATCCATGTTGCAAGACCACTAGAGGGACACAATCAACGAATCATGCCAACTGTGGTAAGGGATGTACTAAACAAATTGTAGAGAGTCTTGGTTTTATGTGAACCCATTTAAATTCCACATTTCGGTTAAACATGTGTCCGTACTCCTTTATCCTCATTAATATTCTAATGCTCAAATCTTAATTTTTTGCAATTAACCTCTTTGCATGAGAGAGTGGGTGGCTTCACAAAGTGGTTAAATTGATAGAGATGGTTGTTTTCGAATGATTTTGTGCATGTGTGTATTGATTAAGTCATTAATTAAATGTGTATGCTACCTAGGTTAAGTCCTGGTGCCAATAACATCTTATAATTTAATTCTGTTATGAGTGAATATTTTTAGGTGAGACAACTTTTCTACGAGTGAACTAGTCTATCCGTCAACGAGCTCAAGGGTGATTGACACTCTCTTGCCCGACTCACCATACAGAGGGCATTAATCTACCCAAGCCTCAAAGTGACAAACCAACGAGGTAGATACATCCTACCATAAATAGTAAAAAAGAAACTTCAAATTTGGCACCATTTGTTTGTGGACTCAGTAAGAAGCATTCACTTGTTTATCAATGGATATGCCCTAATTAGAATAGCCCTATATTTGATTATTGTATGTCTTCTTCTCCAAACAATTGAATTAAAGGCATTGTGTTTATGCTCATCAAAGCTAATTACTGGACAATTGTGTAATGATCAAGACCGTTGCGGTGCCGAAAAAGCAAGGTTGATGTTGCGGACTTGACTACCAAATGGAAATGAAAGGAGGCTAGATAGAGAGGAAAGTTGATTGATGACAAGTGTTGATTATATTTAAGTACTTTCATTTATCTCTCATTCACAATTGTAATGATAAGGTCTTCCCCCTAAGGTTTACAAGTTCTCCACCTTGCATTCCTACTAATCAATGGATGGTATTCAAGGTGTCACTATTTAAATGATAAGGTTTGGGAAGAAAACCCTTTTTTATAGATGCTTCATGAGGATACTCTCTTCTAAACTTAAATGAGGAGATGAGAATTCAATAAACCCAAAGAGACTCCATTACTATGCACTCCAAATATTCCCACAACAATTAGAACCTCGAACAAAGTTCCATGGGTTTTATCGATGCCTGTGAAGTAGCAATCGGAAGCATGTTCATGTAACTTTTTTGCTTTGAAGTGGTACTTAGGCAAAAGTTGTTCTAAGTGAAGCCAAACATTGCCCAATGTTTCAATTCATTCAAGTCGACTAAGGACATTACAATACTGTATAAAAAATGGAATAATGAGGGCATCCAAATTGTACAGAAAGACAAAGTAAAGATTTTATAAGCAAATGCCTCTTTTGGAGATCAATCATGATGTGATAAATTCAAAGTATATATACGAGAGAGAAAGTATATATACTATTGTAGGCAAACAGGCAGTTATCTACCAGCCCTACACTTTGCTTGTTCATGTTCAGGTCGTGCATTATTTACATTTGGGCATTGGGTCCGCATTAGTGGCCCAACCAGAGAATAGAGAGCTTATGGCTGTGAAGATTATGGGTGATTATAGTGGGGTGTATGATCTCAGCGTCAGTGATCTACCAACACCACAGACAGATGGTATGATAGACGAAAAACCAAATGCTAGCTCAATAAAATAAGAGATCATCGATAAGCTTAACCATTAGGCCATGGACTTTTATTCAATTTTTTCTATTTACATATTTACATTGTTTTCTTTTATGGTTGTCCCTTATAAGGACCGGGTACGGCAGACGAATATGCCAAGTGCAAGTCCAGTCGGATAGCCCACCAGAAGCGCCCATGGAGATACGAACTCATTGAACCAAATCACGATCAATTGCTGTGTTTGCCTGGCAGTGGTGCCCACATCACTACTAGCATCATCAATGCTTGTGTTGCAGGAGGTGGAAAGAGGGTAGCCACACAGGCCCGGGTTGTTCTCAAAGCTGGCAGATGAGAACCTGGTATTGAAGTTGTTCTGTGTGGGGATTGGTCCTTCCAGTTGGTTGTGGGCCAGGTCTAGAGTAGAGAGGCTGCCCAGAGACGTGAGATCTTGTGGGATGCCACCGCTGAGCTGGTTGTAGGAGAGATCCAGCACCTCCAACTCCATCAATCTCCCAAATGTACCCGCAGGTATTGTGCCGCTGATTCGGTTGTGGGACAGGTTGGCTCCTGTCAGACCTTGCAGCTCCCCGAAGCTCTCTGGAATTTCGCCTTCCAGATCATTCAGGGACACATCAAAGTAGATACGGGTACTCAGAACATATTTGAGAATGAAGACAGTGTTCTTGAGAATGACCGGCACCTCCTCGTAGAGGGTAGTCTGGTTCCTGTCTGAGCTTTCATTGAGCTTGAAGTATGAGAGGTGCGTTAGAGACGCAGGGAAGCGGCCGCTGAAGCGATTGTTGGAGAGGTCCAGTGCCTGCAGACTGGGAAGCTTCCAAACCCAACCGGGGATGTCGCCGCTAAGCTGGTTGTAGCTCACCGAGAGCACCCTGAGCTTGGATAAACCAGTTATCTCAGCAGTAGTAGTATTGCCTAAGGATCCGGTGAGATATTTGTTCCCCTGCACATCGAAGATGACCAGTTCCTTATTCTCCGTAATGCCAGCAGGTAGGCCCCCTTCTAAAGCATTTCCATAGGCACCAAAAGTCTGGAGGTTGGGCATCTTGGACAGGTCCAAGCTCTCTATCTTCCCACTCAAATTGTTTTGAGAGAGTCGTAATGTCAGAAGACCAGACAGATTATGTAAAGCGTCAACAGGGACGATCCCTTCCAGGCTGTTTGTGGAGAGGTCTAATTTCTGCAGCTTTATCAATGCCCCGATTTCGAGAGGAATGTATCCAGAAAGCTCATTGGTATTTAATGTTAAGCTCTCTGTGTTTATTAGGCGGCCGAGAGATGGAGGAATGCTTCCTGTGAGGTTGTTTTGTCCAAGATCTAAGTTTGTGAGAGCTTCCAAGCTCCCCAAGCACGCTGGTATACTGCCCTTAAAGTTGTTGGTACCCAAAACTAGCGTTTGCAGGCTTGCGATGCCACAAAAGGAGGAAGATATGGATCCCTCCAGAGCATTGCTACCGAGATGGAGAGTAGTGAGGGTGCTGTATTGTGCCAGGCCTTGGAGGAGTTGTTCTGGGATTGTTCCATTCAGATCATTAGAACCTAAATGGAGTAGTTCCAGGTTGGGAAGCTGACCCATCTGTGGTGGAATGGACCCTGTTAAGTGGTTATACTCGAGGTTCAGATGTTGTAGATCTGGAAAATTCCAGCCGAACTCAGGAGGAAAGGTGGCTTCCAATCCGCAGTAAGTCAGATCCAAGTATTGAAGCTGCGTTAAATTCTGCAATGCTTTCGTAGGGAACCCCCCGTCAAGGTGGCTAAGCTGCCATGCCAGCGTTTGTAGGTTTGGCATTCTACTGAAACATTCAGGTATGCTCCCTGTAAGACCCAGGGACAGGGGATATTCTGGTGGAAGGAAGGTGAAGACATCAGATTGGGGCATCCACCCCACGTCGAACCATTCCATTTGGGTACAGTTGCAAAGCGCAACGGGAACTGGACCCTCAAGGTTGGCCGTAAAGAGAGAGAGTACCTGGAGGTTTATGAGCATTCCCAGCTCACTGGGGATGGAACCCATGAGAGGGTTGAACCCCAGTCGAAGGTCGGTGAGTTGTGAGCAGCTACCGAGCGCAGCTGGTATCTTGCCTGTCAGGTTGTTGCTCTGGAGGTACAAGGTCTGCAGCTGGGTGAGGTTGCCGAGGCTAGAAGGGATGGGGCCTTCCAGGCTTGTGTGAGAGAGATCCAGATTCTGCAGAGAGGCACAGGTGCCAATAGAAGCAGGAATGTGGCCAGTGAGATTGATGCCATCTATGTACATGTCTTCGATGGTAGATCCAGCAGCGCTACAGAAGCCAAAAGTGGATGGCAGTGACCCGTGGAGCTTGTAGGGGCGTGGCTCGTAGGGATAACCATCCACAGTGTCTATCACATTAAGATCTTGGATTACCAGGGTTTGGAGGTGAGGAAGCTGCCAAATGGATGGGGGGATGGATCCTTGTAGACCCGCGACAGTCAAGGACAAGATCTGCAACTGTTGGCAATCTCCCAAGGAAGAGGGAAAGGATGCCCCGGATGCATCAAGGCCAAACAGTACAAACGCTTCAATGGTAGCACAGAAAGAGAAATTCGCAGTCGCTGGAAAAGAGGTGGGCGAGATGCTGAGAAGTGGGGGTGAGGAGTCGGACCAGGTGTCAGTGATGTAGAGGTACTGAAGAGCCGGGAGATGGGTCCACAGCTCTGGAGGAACAAGGCCGCTGAGGCCAGTGTGTCTAAGGCGCAGGGTTTGGAGGTTTGGGGAGTTGAGGATGAGGGAAGGGGGGATGGCACCAGAGAGGAGGGCGTTGTAGCTGAGGTCGAGGTATGTGAGGCTGGAGGAGTTGGTTGGTTGGTGGGTGAAGAAGAGGGAGGAAGAGAGGGGGCCTGAGAAGTTGTTGTAGGAGAGATCGAGATGAGAGAGGGAAGGGAGAAGAGCGAGAGAAGGGGAGATAGAACCAGAGAGGTCGCAGTAGGAGAGGTTGAGGGAGGTGATGTGGAAGCTGTCATCACAGAGCAGGCCGTACCAGCCGGCAGTGCCGTTAGAGGGGCAGTAGGAGGGCGGTGCCGTGGTGTGGATAACATCATTAGTAGAGTTGGAGGAGGTGGAGGTGGAGGTGGCGGTCCAGGAGGAGAGGCAAGAAGAGGGGTCGTGGGTGACGGCATCCTTAATTGTCACGAGAGCTTGTGCTTGTGATTGTGCTTGTGCTTGTGCTACTGCCATGTCATCGGAGGAGGTGGGCGCGGGCGCAGTCGCCACAGCCACAATCTCCGCTGGCATTGCCGAATGTATGATGAGAATAAGGATTGAGAGGAGAGGGAGAGTGCATGGGAAGCTCGGCATCTAGTGAAAACGGAATATTAAGGATGGTCGAAACCAACCGAGGAGGAACGGAGTGTAGGATACGATGGAGGAGGGGGAGTGAGTGAGTGAAAGAGATGGAAGTTTTGGAATAGAGGAAACCAACTGCAACCAACGTAATGAATACGTTTGAAGATGGGACGGGGAGTGATGAACAGCAATGGATGCCTTGCAGAGTAATTGATTACGTCAAAGAAGCAGGATAAGTCATTCATTTATAGAGTAACTCCCGACCCGGACGTATGACTCCCCATGGACTTTGCCGCCACCCACTATCCCACTTAACAAAGCTGAACCCACCACAGATTCGCCAATTCCTGGTCAATCTTCTAAAGCATACAGATTTTATCCTTATTCTAGTATTGCCGGATGCGATGACAAACACTCCTTATCACCACTAAGAACGTGCCAATGAATCATGATAATATTGAGGGGATGTTCAGAACAACAACAAAGGCGGCCAATACCAATATACATAAAGTATGTTAAGGCTTAATCCCAAGACATAAAGCATGTTAAGGCTTAAGTGGTTTGGAATTAGTTTGATTCAAGCTCGATAACTTCCAAACCAGTTTGGCCTTGTCCACCAAACTGGATAAGCAGAAACTAAGTTGTTGCCGATTCCTAATGCAGATAGCATCTCACTTTGTCTCTCTTTCATATGCTAGGTTAGGGATCGGCAACGGCTCGGCTCAAGCCTAAACCGTTTGGCTTAGCCGGCTTGAAAACGGCTTAGCGGCTCGGCTCGGCTTGGCTTGAGCCTCGCCAACCGGCTCAAGCCGGATAAACCGTTTAAGCCATTTATAAACTTTAGAGAGGGGGAGAGAGACAACAGACAAGGGGAAAGAGAGAGAGAGAGTAAGGGAGGGAGAACTACATAGACGAGGAGAGAGAGACAGAGGGAGGGAGACAACATATAAGGAGAGAGAGAGAGAGAGACTACACAAACGAGGAGAGAGAGAGAGAGGGAGGGAGACAACATATAAGGAGAGAGAGAGAGAGAGAGGAACTACATAGAGGGGAGAGAGAGGGAGAGGGAGAGAGAGTCGAGACCACAGACGTGAGAGAGAGTGGGAGGGATCATCTGAGAGAGAGAGGGAGGTAGGGAGAGAGAGAGAGAGAGACGAAGGTTTCTAAACCGGTTTCCAAGCCGGTTTGGAAACCGGTTTACAAGCCGGTTCACAAACCCGGTTTGTGAACCGGCTCGGCTCGGCTCGGCTCAGGTTTGAGATCCTATAAGCGGTTTAGGCTTAGCCGGTTTGGTAAGCCTAAACCGAACCGTTGCCGATCCCTATGCTAGGTAACTACACAGAATCTCTCTCTCAAACACACACACACACACAAAGCATATATAAACATATATACATACATATTGATACAATCATACACACATAAAGTAATAAAAACATTTATACATACACTGAACACATTGATTTAACACATATTCATTAAATCATGCACATATATGTACATATTCATACAATCAATTATACATACAAACATCCATTCATACACACAAACATACATCAAATATTCCGTGTTAACACAAATTTATTAAATCATACCAGTACACATACATTTCACATTCATTGTCACATGTTAACTCTCTCTAGTAATATATTATTACAGTTAACCAAATATGTAAACAACATAGTACATATAAAGAAAGACAATCACCATTTCCATTATAAAGAAAGTATACAACACACATACAAGAGGCAGAGTGATTAAGGTTTTGCTAATTAGCGCTTAACCTTACTCACTCTGAAACTCAAGTGGAAGATTCAGGAGATGGAATTAGAGCTCTAAATAAAGCTATGTTAAAAGGAGAAAACCCAAGAAGATATAAGAACTACCAAAGTCACCAAATACATGACTTTTATAAATTTTTAAAATGGGTTTGGGACACTTTCATATTAGAGTGGCCATTTGCCCTCTAGCTTTCAGTGAGATTTATTCTATCCCTCTTTTTCTAGAGTTCATTTGAGCTTCCAATATATTTTGGTTCTCGATGTCTTTGTAGTTTTTGCTGTGAATGGTGGGTATTGAACATTCCCCCTAGCATAATGATTGCACACTCTTGGGTGCACAACATTGGGAGTAGAGAATAGGCGAATGGAGTCAAAATGGGTCTTGATGCAGATGGGGGGGGGGGGGGGGGGGGGCGGGGCATGGGGTGTTGTTGGGAAGGGGTGGAGTTGTGTTGTTGAGGATGGAGTAGGTGGGGCTTGGAGCACAATTGAGAGGATGTTGAAGGCAATGGGGGAGGCGTTGGAAGTTGAGAGGGGGAAGTTTGACGTATTGCATCTAGGAGGTGCCGAGGAATTCTTTTACATTGTTTGCTAGCCAATTATGGGCATTGCAGATATTCCTTGAACACCTTCTTTGTGGTCAACAAAACCAAAAGAGCTTGTTTCATTTGTTACATGATTACTCAAGGTGTACAAGGGAGTTATAAATAGCTTTGTTTGGTATGAAGTTGTCCTTGTGTACACAAGTACTGCTCAAACCATATGTGATGGTATGGCATTTGATTCGCTCTTGACGAGGTTTGTCGAACCCTCTTTGCATACTCAAGTGGAGTTGAGCTATTTTGTTGGAGTTGGGAAGCTGGTGCGCATTTGTCTTGGGTGTCGTTCTAGTACTTGCTTGGTTGTGCATAGGACACTAATATGCTTTTCTAGCTCCGCCCTCCTTTTGCACGCTAGAGGTTATATTTATTCAATCTTTCATGGCCTCCACTTTGGCTAAGAGCATGACTAGTTTAGTTTTGAGTTGTCCTATTTGATTTTGAAGTGTGTTGGCTTCTGTTCTTGCATGGTCAAGGTAGGGATTTTGTTTTTTTGCTCTCTAGTCCAAACGTCTAGTTGTGGTTATAATTGTGTAACCTTCACAACATGAAGTGTTTTGGCTTGTCGAGTGTCCTTTGTTAGATGGACAAACGTGATGGCTGAGAGTTCCATGTGCACTCAGGTATCGTCGTATCTTTGTGGGTCTCCAATTTGCTTTATATCCTCCAGTGGTTAGTGTGTTCAATTTGAGCTAGGGGATTGTGGTGGGCCTTTGGGTTGTAGTTGTCAATTAGGTGTTGCTTGTGTCGGGCTCACGTTGTTGTGTTCTAAGAGAGCCACTTTTCGTTGTGTGATGGTTGTGTTTTGCATTATGTATCTGTTGGTGGGGTATGATGCTCTTCTTTTGTGCAACACATGATTGTGTTGGGGGTAGTCCATGTGTGGTTTCTATGTGCATGAACAAGAAAGTGTTTTATGTATCAATGGAGTTATGACTCCCATCAATATCATTGGGTTGAGGATCCGGATCAACGTATACTCTATTAGTAGAGAATATGGCAATAGTGGATGTCGGTCACTCATGAGCTACTAGCTTAAGTAACCCTAGTGGTTCTCTCTCTCGCTTGATCTTTCATTCTTGATAGAGTATACTAATTAACATTAGGGAAAAGTACCAGGATACCCCTGAAAGTTCGTCTATTTACCAGAATGCCCCCGGAAATTCCAAATTTACCAAACTACCCCTATGTCCAAAAAAAGACTCTTTATAAAGTAAGTATACACTCAAATCTACAAGCCTTATTTACCAGAGTACCCTTAAACCTAAACTTATTTACCATAATGCCACTATATACCTATTTTGACCAATTTATACCACTTTTATTTTTCAAAATACATCATCAATCAAACTAAATTATCAAAATTATATTATATATCAATAATTTCAATTGAAAGGTCACCTTAAAATCCAATTCTATGAATTTACACCGAGTTATAAATTTTTTGATTGAAGTGACCAAAATTTAATCTTAAAACCAAAACATTTGATCACACACCAAATTTTACCATTGGGATGCCATTTTGAAGCCAAATTCCATGAATTTACGAATTCACAAACAATTTGCAGCCAAAATGTTAAACCAAATCTCATGAAAAACATTGCTACCAAAATGTCATTTTAAACGAAATCTCACATAACACTTTGCTATTAAAATGCCATCTTAAACCAAATTTCATGGTTTTAAACTAAATTTTGTTAGCAAAATGCAATCACAACTAAATCTCCTCAATCTTATCAATTTCAAAAATACTCGCAAACCAAAATTAATTATCGAAATGTAATAATTACATGTTAATTTTGACCCGTCTATAAAAAGTGTAATTCCAAAAATATCCACACAATCAAATATATCTATCGACTCAACAAAATATCTAATAATGCACAAGATAACCCCATATCTTGATGATGAAGATGATTGATAAACCCAATGAAGAAGAAAGAAAAGAAAGACTACATTGTTAGGTACAAAGGACCCAAACAATCGTGTAAGTAAAGAAATTTGTGTTTGAAGGGTATTTTGGTAAATAGGGCTTGTAGATTTGAGTGTATAATTACTTTATAATGTGTATTTTTTTGGACATAGAGGTAGTAGTTTGGTAAATTTGGAACTTCCAGGGACATTCTGGTAAATAGACGAACTTCCAGGGGTATCCTGGTACTTTTCCCTTAACATTACATACGTGAAAAGAGTAAGAGATAATGCACACAACTTATTATGAAAGAGTGTGTCACACACTTACAAGAATGAAGTGATTAGAGTTTGGCTTAATTAGCTCTTAACCCTAATCAGTGTTAAACTCAAATTAAAGATTAAGGAGGGGTTGTACTAAATCTCGTTGTAGTTGGTGGGTAAAATGTTCATACAAGTTCACAAACCAACAAGTTGGCATAACTAATGTGTGTCGTCAAACAAGGGTCCACCTCTTCATTGGAGAAGTCATTTGGCACACAAATTCGTGTGTCCCCCATTTCTCGTCTAGACAACTTTTCCAATGTTGGATGCAACATTTGAATCATGTGGAATATTGCCCCTCTCAAATTCCTCGAGGATTAGCATCCAACACAAATTTGGTGGTTAGGATGTGAGTTTCCATGTACAATAATGGGTAGTGAGTAGTGCCCACTCACTCATGAACTAGTTTCATTTTGCTTCGTATAGCATCTAAGAAGCAACACATGTACCCACATTATGTATATCATAGATTGTGCAATGAGGGAAACATCACGGGATAGGATGGTTAGTAAAAGTAGTAGTAGTGGTAGTGTTGAGTGTGTCATGGCGAAGGGAATGCGTACATATAACATACAAAAAGAGCGGAAATGGAAAAGTGAAGATAGAGAGTGTACCTTCTATTTGTCCCACATAGAGAGGACGGGGAGGAAGGGAGGTATAAATTGAGTGGTTTGAGCTGCAGCAAAACATACTTACCTGGGCGGGGTCTATCGGTGATCAACAAGGTCGATGGCTTAGGGCCGGCGCCTCCATTGCACTGCCGGAGTGGCTGTTTGCCCTAACATCTCCCCAATGTGGGAGAGTGCACGTCATAATTTGTGGCAGCGGGGGCTCGCGTTCGCGCGGCCCCCCTTTCAATTTATCTCCAAAATCAAATTGGGCCCTTCTAAGCTTTTGGAAAGTGAGTTTTAATATTAGAAATTTGGGAGCACGATTATGCAATTTAAAAAACAGATGGACTAAAACAATAGGTGGAGATGGAGAAAGAGTGCATACATAATAGAGAGACAGACAGAATCATGGATTGTATATGGACGCGCATATATATATATATGGCAGCACATGGCATGTCTATGCACCCATGATCACTGCTAGACATGCTATGCATAGAACCCATGATTACCAAATTCTTACCATGATACGGTGCAGAGCATCATGGGTATGCATACCCCATCGAATAGGAAGTGTAAAGAGAAGTGTAACAAACGGGCAGTTATCTACCAACCCTTTAGTACCCATTGCTTGTTTAGGTTCAGGTTTGCATTATTTACATTTTGGGCTTTGGGTCCGCATTAGTGGCCCAAACAAAGGATAGAGAGTTTGTGGGATTGAAGGTAATGCATGACCCAATGCCCAAAATGTAAACTGGAAGAATGTTGAAATGTATTCGTGCCGATAATGGCGGTGAATATGAAGGATGATTTGAGGAATATTGTCATGAGCATGGTATTAGACTAGAGAGAAGTGTCCTGAAAACACCTCAACACAATGGTGTGGCTGAGAGGATGAATATGACAATTTGTGAGTGGATAAGATGTATGTTATCCCACCCAAAATTGCCTAAATCCTTTTTGGGGTGAATCAATGAGGACTACAATTGACCTCATAAACCTATTTCCGTCAGCCCCCTTGGATGACGATGTTCCCGAGAGGGTTTGGACAGGTAAAGATGTGTCATACAAACATTTGAGAGTGTTTGGATGTAGGGCCTACATTCACATCCCAAAAGATGAAAGATCCAAGCTTGATGACAAATGCAAACCATGCATATTCTTGGGATACAACCATGAGGAATTCGACTATAGACTTTATGACCCAGTAGAGAAGAAGGTCATTAGAAGCAGGGATGTGGTATTCCTTGAGGATCAGATCTTACAAGATTCGGAGCTAAATGAAATGCATGATCTCACCCCTGATTTTTCAGTCACTGAACACCCAATTCCTACCCCAGACACACAAGGTCATGGGGGAGATATCGAGGAGTATGATGATATGGTTGATGATGCAACTGACGATGATGATGGGCAGAATCATGACCATCATACTCTAGGTGACATTTCAGCAGCTCCTCCGAAAGAGGAAGAGGTTAGAAGGTCTATGAGACAAAGAAGACCTTCTACTAGATACAACCCACATGAATATGTGATGCTTTCAGATGGAGGAGAGCCAGGAAGCTTTAGAGAAGCTATGGCAAATGATCATAAGGAGGAATGGGGTAGTTGGATCCCGTCAGTTTAATCATCCCGCCTAATGATTCATCTATGTTCCAAGTCTTTGCGGAGGGTATGAATCTCGCTCTGATACCACTTGTTGGGAATATGGATCCGAATCGGGATGATTTGGACTACCAACTCAATCAAGAAAAATTAAACCACGGCTGAAACCACAAGACAGAAAATGAGAGTACACCAAAATTTTTAACGTGGAAAACCCAAAATAGGGAAAACCACAGGTACCTTAGGTTCCAAACAACTTCACTATATCTTTGAGTACAACGGAATACGTCCTCACTAGAGGGGTGTATCTACCTCAAGGCAATGGCCTTGGTTACAACCTTCACTCAATTGGGTGGATAGAATAACAAGGATTACAAACTGCGTACAAACTCTCTAGGTTTTGACTAGAGAAATGTCTTAGCCTCAAGGTAGCAACCTTGGCTACAATCGTCACCCGATTGGGTGGATACAATAACAATAAGCACAAGGAATGTACTAGTCTCTCTAGGTTTTTGTCTAGAGGAAATATATTAGCTTCAAGGCAACAACCTTGGCTACGATCCTCACCCGATTGGGTGGATAAACCAGAGAAAACGAAAACTAGAGAAACATAAAACGAAGAAACTTGAAATAACTAGACAGGACAGGTGTTGTTCAATTGTGGTTCTTCGATAACACGAACAACCCCTTGTAGGTCTCTGTCTCTACATCGATAGTCAACTCTTTCTCTTGCTCCCTCTTTCTTTTTCTGTTTTTCTCTCTCTGTTTTTCTGTTCTTCCCGCCCTTCACGTCGGTATGTACAACCCGGTTAGTTGTGCCCGGGCACTCGCGCGCGCACACATACACACACACACACACACACCCGACTACTGCCGGCACACCTACCCCGACAACCGCGCATGCACCCGCACTCGAACCCTAAGCTAACCGGAAACACAGACACACACACATAGATATATACATGATGCCCGTGGTGACGCCGCCGGTGTCGCTCGGCAAGTGCGAGTGGGCTTGCATCCTAGGATCGGTCGGGAAGCACCCATGCGTGTTCGCGCGAAGAGATCCTCATGCATGGCACCTCTCTGCTAGAGGTGACGCCGCCGGTGTCGCTCGGCAAGTGCGAGTGGGCTTGCATCCTAGGATCGGTCGGGAAGCACCCATGCGTGTTCGCGCGAAGAGATCCTCATGCATGGCACCTCTCTGCTAGAACTGCCTCCTATCGCCCAGCGGCCTATGGGGAGCACTCGGGCTCGCCGGCTCGAATGGGTCTTGCATGCCGAGGAGTGAAACCCGCCACCGAACTTCCGTTGAGTGCACGGGCTCACCACCACGATAGAAATCGACACCCACACGCACACAGACACACTAGGATGCGACGTGCTGAGAACCCGCCGAAGGTGAAGACAACCCACGCGCTGCTTGTTGCTATCATGATATGGCAAGACTCGAACCCATGACCTTAGGTTATATGGGTCGAGCTCTTGACCATTATATCATCTATTGTAATACGTAGGATATTATTTTCATTTACATTTTATTATAGGAAATTAATGTATATTCTAGATTTCTCTAGAACATTCTAGAAGCTTCAAGATTACTCCTGAAAACACTATAAAAGAGGGCACTAGGCATTATGTTGAACCAAATTGGTTCAACGCCAGTCTTAAGCCTTTTAGCCACCATTGTATATTCTCTTCACATAATACATATCTTTCTTATCATCACTCTCTCCCTCTCTCGATCTCTCTCTTTCTCTCCGTCTCGCTCACTTCCTCCTTCTCTCAAAGAAGTTCTACACCTCTCATAGTACTAATCCTTCGTTTAGTACTAATTCCTTCTCTGTGTTAGTACTGTTCCTTACAGTTGCAACCAAACACTTGATCTTAGCCAAATGGCCGATAAAGGTATCATTTGTTATATGCTTCTACTTTCCATACTTATAGGACACACCAAAACATGGCTTTGTATGTGGGATATATATATGTATATTGTTGAGAGATCAAGCTCAACTTAGTTTAGTTAGTTAGTCAACCATGTAACTTCATAGTTACCTAGATAGAATCTAGTTAGAAGTGTTGACTATAACGCCTTAAATAGGACCTTGTACTTAAGTGGGATATTCTAGATCCTCCACTCCCAAGTACATTTAATATAGGACTTACACCTTTGTACCTAGATTCTCCTCACACATGTGCACCCTTTGTATATATAGAGTTGGTATATATACCTCATTGTAGGTATTTTTGTATTTGTTGTTGATGATGATGATGCTAATTTAATATAGAGTTAATCATCCCCCATCTTGTGTTGTTCATAAGTGTTAACTTCCTCTCTCTCTCTTCCTCTTACACACATACCCACACATATCACTTAATCTTCTGCTTATCAACTAATCACATAATTAGATACTAATTAACCCGTAGTTAATCACCTAATTCTAACATGGTATCAGAGCGTGTGGTTTAGAAAATCCACTAAGCCCACCCAACTCCATGATTGTGCGTTTGAGACGCCGACGACAAAATCCGACTATCGGCTATCGTAGTGCCGCTACGTAGCATGTGTACATGATCGAAGGAAGAAAAGCAAAAGAAGAGAAGACACTACAATCAACATGAACACACAAATGGGTAGGTCGCTCCCTAGTGAAAAGTTAGACAGGGGAAATTATTCATCTTGGGAGTACAAGATGACCCAATACCTCGTCAGCTCACGCCGAAATAGAGATAGAAGCCGAAGATCGGCTCACGCGCATGTTCGAAGAAAGCCCAATTACAACAAGGCTTAGTGGGCCTCAAGAACCTTCGAGCGATCAAAGCACATCTCGGCCGAGTTCGAAGCTGGACAAAGGGAAGGCGAAAATGCCGGAGTATGAAGACAATCACTTCGACGACAACGAATCAACTCACTCCCTCGATAGTGAGTTCGACGGCCTTGACATCCGGACAAATGGAGTGAAGAAAGCCTTAGTATCCGGAAATGAGAAGCTCCGCCGATCCACCTGTGAAAAGAACCCCGTAAGCTGATTCAACTACAACGATTATATGGCGTACCATTACGCCTTTATGATGAAGGTAGCAACAATACGGGAGCTGGAAACCTTTTCCGAAGCTGTGAAGGACCCGCGATGGGTCGAAGCAATGAACGAGGGGATGCGGGCACTTTGCAAGAACGAAACATGGGATCTTGTTCCCCACTCACCGCACAAGAAGGCGATCGGTTGCAGATTGATCTACAAGGTGAAATATAACGTTGATGGCTCCATAAACCGCTACAAAGCTCGACTCGTAGCAAAAGGATATGCACAAACACATGGAGTCGACTATGAAGAGACATTTGCCCCCGTGGCAAAGATGACAACGGTGCGGACCGTAATTGCACTCGCAGCGGCAAAAGGGTGTCATCTCCATCAGATGGACGTAAAGAACGCCTTTCTTCAAGGCGAATTAGAAGAGGAGGTATACATGGTACAACCACCCAGCTTCGAATCGCGTACTCATCCGAAAGTCGTGTGCTGACTCAAGAAGCCACTCTACGGCCTCAAGCAAGCACCGCGTGCTTGGCATTCGAAGATTATGCAATATCTTCATCGAATCGGCTTTCGAATGTCAAAATCTGACAACTCCCTCTACGTACGAAATGACTCTAGAAGCTCGATTTTCATCATCCTATACGTGGATGATTTGGTGATTGGAGGTGAGCATTTAGTCGACATCAACAAGGTGAAGTCCCTCCTCTCCAACAAATTCGAGATGACGGACAACAATGAATTACTTCGACATGAAGGAGATCGTCCGAACTGGATAGCAACTGAAGCGGACATCAATCGAAAGGAACCAACCCAAGTTGAGCTTGAGGGGGCGTGTTGAGAATCAAGCTCAACATAACACAACGTGTGAACACACCTTTCAATAGTCAAGAGTCACACCACTGTCGAATACCTGTGTATAATGGACGTATTCACACCATCCCGTTTTGGCCATTTATGTAATTAGCATAAAGGGCAGTTGCCCTAAGTCGGTCACTATATATAGTGACCTTGTAACCTCTTTGTGAGGTTGGTTGTTGTATTGTTGCTTTATGAAATAAGAAACTCTTTTGTGTCTCTCTCTCTCTCTCTCTCTCTCTCTCTCTGTGCAACGACCTACATTCTGTCATACACAGGGAATAAACAGGAAACGAGTGCTTCTTGATCTTCCGCACAGACGACATTGCTTCCAACATCTGGTATCAGAGCCTGCACAGTAGTCGGTTCTTCAATCCGCTGTCGGCCGTCGTCTCTGCATTCGGTTCCCTGCGTCATTCGAAGAAGAGAGAAGAAGAAGAAAAACCAGGTTTGCATCTCATCGCGTTAGATCATCTTTGTTTGGAGTAAGCCAGCAGGTTGTACTCCGCTCCCCGTGATCGTAACCGCTCGAGGTGAAATCCCCTTGTGCAACCCTGACAACAACCCAAATTCATGCTTCATCTGGCTGATCGACATTCGGGAGGATCAGTCGGATCCGTCTCTCTCGTCGCTGCAGTCAACCGAAGCAAAATCGGTTCAGATAATCGGTTTTAATAATCGGTATTCGGCATATATATCCGAAACGAACCGGGCTCACTCCGACTCGGCAACATTCGGGAAGACCAGTCGGTTCTGTCCCTCAAGTTACCGGAGTCAATTCGAGCAAGTTCAACAATACATATATCCGAAGCCGAACCGACTCGGGTTCAAATCCGACTAGAACGATATCGGGTGAGCCAACCGGCTGCACTCCAACAAGGTTCGTAGTCAACTCCGAACCGAGCTTCGTCAACCAAAACCGAACTTGATGGCATCAACATCCGGCTCGTCAGAAATGAGTCTACGAAAGTTCGATGGATCGAACTTCAACTTCTGGAAGGAGCAAATGCAGGACTATCTCATAGTCAAAGGGCAAATCGATCCCATCGAAAATGAAGAACCTCCAGAAGGATACAAACCAATTGAGTGGCAGAAGCTGGACAGAATCGTCCGCGCCACGATTCGGATGCACCTATCGGAATCGGTATACTTTACGGTGCAATCGTGTACGACAGCATTCGAACTGTGGAAAACGCTGTCGGACACTTACGAAAAGAAGGTCGCCGCAACAAAGATGTTTCTGATCCGGCGCCTCTACAACTTGCGGATGAAAGAATCCGATTCGGTTCAAGCACACCTCAATGAGTACGAAAGCATAAGCTCCCAAATCTCGTCACAGGGGACGGCAATCGAGGATGAACTCAGAGCAATGATACTCATGAGCAGCCTTCCCTCATCGTGGGAAACTTTCGTCACAACCGTGTGCAACGCGTCAACCACGGCTGTTAAATACTCCGAAGTCACGAGCGCCATCCTGACTGAAGCAGCTCGGAGAAAGTCTTTCGCCAAAGACTCAACAGACGACGCTTATGTAGTGCAAGGTTCGACAGACCGATCGAACATACGAGGACGAGATTCCTCACGGCCGCCGAACAATCAGCGAAGACGGAGCCAGTCACGGGATAACCGAATCTGCAACTACTGCAAGAAACCCGGACACATCAAAGCCGACTGCCGCGCACTCAAGAACAAGAACAACAAGAAGAGTGGCCGGCATGAGGAGATCAATTACGTCAGCTTCTCAGCTGATGTACTACCGGACGACCCGAATATACTATCAATCGAAAATCCAGTCGGATCAGAAGTTCTGCTCACGACTGAAGAATCGAGCACATGGCTCTTGGATTCGGGCGCGTCATTTCATGTGACTCCTCATCGGTCCCAATTTCGGCAATATACGATCCGTCACTCCGACTCAGTTCGGGTCGGCAACTCACAACACTGTGACATCATCGGAATCGGCACAGTAGAGCTCAACCTTGCAGGTGGCTCTACACTTGTACTCCACAATGTCCGACATGTACCCGAGCTCTCAAGGCCATTGATCTCAGTCGGACAACTGGATGAAGACGGCATTCGTGCCGGCTTTTCTTCGGGAGGGTGGACACTCCACAGGGGGAACCTCCTGCTTGCTAGAGGACCCAAGATACACTCATTGTATCCGTTACATGTTACGCTCAGAGAGGGTAACCTGTTTTTGGTGGATATTCCTGTGTCATCATTATGGCACCGAAGACTGGGACACCTCAGCAAGGCCGGCATCACGCACCTATCTAGAGCCGGATACATCCCCAAACTCTCCTTCTCGGACCATCAATTTTGCGAGCACTGCCAGTATGGCAAACAAGCAGCCGCATCACACCCGACATCAGCACCAAGAGAAACGAGACCTCTCGACTTAGTCCATTCGGACGTCTGTGGCCCAATGCCGCATCAGTCTCTAGGCGGTGCATCTTACTTCGTCACTTTTATTGACGACTCGACTCGAAAGGTGTGGGCGTATCCAATTCGCACCAAAGATCGTGTCTTCTCGATCTTTTCAGATTGGCTCGCTATGGTGGAAAATCAAACCGACCGAAAGCTGAAATGCTTTCGGACAGACAACGGGGGAGAGTTCAAATCAGAAGAATTCGTCAAATTCTGCCGACAACGCGGCATCCGACGTGAATTTACGGCACCACACAGTCCGGAGCAAAACGGGATTGCAGAGCGAATGAATCGGACAATCCAAGAACGGATAGTTTCCATGCTCCAACACTCCGGACTGTCGGATGGCTTCTGGGCAGAGGCTCTACTCACGGCAGTACACATAATCAATATGTCGCCAAGTAGACCTCTAGGACTTCAAATTCCTCAGGAACTATGGATCGGCAGTAAGCCGAATTACGACAAGTTGAGGATCTTCGGATGCGAGGCGTACGCCCTTATTCCGAAAGATGATCGCCGAAAACTTGCACCTCGGTCCAGGAAATGCATTTTCCTTGGATATGGATCAGACGGCGAAATGGGATACCGACTCTGGGACCCCGAACGCAGACAAATCGTCCGAAGTTCGGACGTTGTGTTCAACGAGTCGGCTATGAACCCATCAGTCGAAAAACCAATCGAAGTCCGAAGGGTAACATTCTCCGATGTGCCGACCCTTCAAGAAGGCCCCGCTCTCAACACACGGTCAGCTTCACGGGTAGCTGAACCTTATACTACCGACTCGGACAACTCTGACTCGGCACAGCCGAATGATTCGGTTTCGGACCATCCGACCTCGATACCCGATGCGACCAGTCCAATCATACCTCGACGATCCGAGAGACTGTCGCAACCTCCGGAGAGGTATTCTCCTGGAATTTTCTTCACCGACGCCGGCGAACCGACGTCTTACGAAGAAGCATCGACATCCGTCGATTCAGCCACCTGGCATCTGGCGATGGAGTCGGAAATGCACTCCATTCGGGCAAACAAGACTTGGGATCTGGTCGAATTACCTAGGAACCGACGTGCTCTTCCTTGCAAGTGGGTTTATCGACTAAAAGAGACGTCTGATTCGACCACCCCAAAGTACAAGGCCAGATTAGTTGCGAAGGGCTTCCGACAAGAATATGGCGTCGACTTCGACGAGATTTTTTCACCAGTGGTGAAAATGACAACCCTTCGTTTCCTACTCGGCGTAGTGGCAGCCGACAACTTGGAGCTGATTCAGCTAGATGTCAAAACAGCCTTCCTCCATGGTGATCTCGAGGAGGAAATTTATATGGAGCAGCCAAAAGGCTTCGTGGCAACCGGCCAAGAACATCTAGTCTGCCGACTCAGGAAGAGTCTATACGGCCTCAAACAGGCACCGCGACAATGGTACAAGAAGTTCGACGACTTCATCCAATCGATCGGCTTCTCCAAAAGCGATGAGGACCATTGTCTCTTCACCAACACAGCTCAAGATGGATCACCCATCTTCCTCATCATTTACGTGGACGACATGCTAATTTCTGGACGCCACGCGGGCGAACTTGCCGATCTCGTTCGGCAACTGCGGTTGAAGTTTGCCATGAAGGACCTCGGTCCGGCACGACACATCCTTGGCATGAAGATTAGTCGGCATCGCAATACACGACATCTTTTTTTGTCTCAGACCGACTATATCGGACGTGTCTTGGAACGCTTCAACATGCAATCAGCCAAATCTGCTTCAACCCCACTCCCTATGAATCTTCGGCTCTCTCAGCGAGACTGCCCGACATCCGGTTCGGAGGGGGAAGATATGAAGTCGGTACCGTATGCACCGGCAGTCGGCTCCCTTATGTACCTGATGGTCGCGACACGGCCTGACATCTCTCATGCCGTAGGAGTCGTTAGCAGATTTATGCACAATCCTGGCCGATCGCATTGGAACGCAGTCAAGCATGTGTTCAGATATCTGGCTGGCACAAAAGATCATGGCATTCTTTTCGGTCCGAACCGAACCTCAGGCGTAGTCGGTTACACCGACTCGGACTTCGCCGGCTGTATAGACAGTCGGAAATCAACAACCGGATACTGCTTCAAATTCGGCAATGGAGCAATCTCGTGGAAGTCGAAACTTCAGGAGTGCACAGCGACCTCAACGACCGAAGCAGAATATGTAGCTACGTCCGACGCAGCAAAAGAAGCTTTGTGGCTCGGTCGGCTGGCGCACACGTTTCGACAAGTCGACCATGACTCGGCTCCAGTTGTCTACAGCGACAGTCAAGGTGCTGTTGCCTTGTCGAAAAATCCGGTTCACCACAACGCCTCCAAACATATCGACGTTCGATATCACTTCGTTCGGGACTGCGTCATTTCAGGGAAAATCGGTCTAGAGAAAATATCCACAACCGACAATGTCGCAGATGGAATGACCAAGTGTCTTTCGGCAGACCGCTTTCGGTCTCTTCGGCATCAGATGGGCGTAACGACAAACCAGTCCGGTTAGAGCCGGACACAGAGCAGGATGGTTCCCGACAACCGACGTCAGTTCCTTAATGATCGGCTTCAACTGTTCCGACCCGACCAGCTCGGTCTTCTGCCTTCGGACCCTGCCGACTCGAACAAAGCTGATATGTCCGAGAACCTAAGTCTATACCTGTAATCTTAGATAACCCATGTATACGCCCATTACGGGGGAGTGTCGAATACCTGTGTATAATGGACGTATTCACACCATCCCGTTTTGGCCATTTATGTAATTAGCATAAAGGGCAGTTGCCCTAAGTCGGTCACTATATATAGTGACCTTGTAACCTCTTTGTGAGGTTGGTTGTTGTATTGTTGCTTTATGAAATAAGAAACTCTTTTGTGTCTCTCTCTCTCTCTCTCTCTCTCTCTCTGTGCAACGACCTACATTCTGTCATACACAGGGAATAAACAGGAAACGAGTGCTTCTTGATCTTCCGCACAGACGACATTGCTTCCAACAACCACTACTCTCTACACATTAACTATGTGTCATAGAATCATATTCTATGAAACATAACAAATGAGTTACATATTCCCCATGACTATGAATCTTCACATTCCCCAAGAGAGAGAGTGGCTGTTGTAGTTAGTTAATGAAGAGAGAGGGTAACTATATATATAAAGCACCCTCCTCATACTTCATATTAAGTCAGTTGTGACTCCTTGTTATGCTACATTTTGAAAATCTTATTCTACTTGTGAAATATTGTTACAACCGTTACAATTACATAAAAGAAAATAGTAGAATATTTAAATAAATCTTGGAAGCACAAACGTTTCATCTCATGAACGTTTGGGCTCCCAATAAGTTTCTATTTAAAGAAGTAGGTGTGATTTTGAAAAGGGGGGGGGGGGGTTCCCAATGGGGAAGGACCAAGTCATTAGTTAGTAATTCGCACTTACCTTTTTTATTTCTATTGAATACAAAGAGTGTTCTCTCTCATTTTGTGCCATTGGTTTAATACTTGGTATCAAAGCAAGATAAGGATTGGCAAGCCATTCCAGCAAGAAGAGATTGAAGAAGTGGCACACGACACCACGAGAGGAGTCAAGGTAACCACAAAGATAGTAGACTATTTTTTTTTTTCTCTCTCTTTTATCTAACCAATGGCGGGAAGAAGGCGAAGAAGAGGGATCAACTTGGGAGAGCTAGGGAACGAAGGAGACACTCCATTAGGGGAGATAGCCCTAGATCGAGGAGACCAAGAGGCCACCGAATTAGAGAATGGAAGGTTCAATATGGAAGATCAAAGATGGGAGAGAGAAGAAGAGGAATCGGGGCCGCAAGGGAGAAGGCCCACGGAAGGAGGACCAGGGCGTTTGGAGGAGATGGTGCAGAGGCTGGAAGTCGGGAATGCCGAGAACCGCCGCCACAACTTGGGATCATTTAAACCTATCAAACCAAAAATGTACATGGGGGAGAGGAACTCGGTGGTACTTACAAGATGGATAAGAGAAACCGAACTATTCCTCGTCCAAAGTCAAGTAGAACCCGACTTGTGGGTGATGGTCTCCGCGTGTTTTTTGGATGGACCAGCACAAAATTGGTACATGTCGGGGGAAAGCGTGTTTGAGTTCACGCCTTGGACAGAGTTTAAGCGGGAATTGCGTCATTATTTCATACCACAAAATGAACATCTCCGCATCATGGATGAATGGAGGATGTTGAGACAAGGGGAAGGGCAACTCACCATGTACATTGAGAGGTATCGCCAAGTGACATTGCAGCTGCCGCATCTTCATCAAATAACCAAACTCCACGGGTTCCTAGTTGGATTGAAGCCTCGGATCAGGATAGAGGTAGAAAAGATGAACCCTCAAACTTGTGAGGAAGCCATGAGGGTGGCAGAGAGGATAGGAGACATAGAAGGGAGCTCCCGACCTTTCCACAACAATCTAGGAAGTACATCCAACAATCGTGGGTGGACGACTACCACTAGTTCGATAGGAAGAGGAACAACACGAGGGGATCCAATTAGATCGAGCTGGACAAATAGCGGGGGAGGAGGAGGACAGCCGGGGAGTCCCATTTCTACTTCAACACAACGAACCCCACTAATTAGAAGAGGCTGTTTTGAGTGTGGAGGC
Source organism: Azolla caroliniana (assembly GCF_043228905.1). NCBI lineage: Eukaryota > Viridiplantae > Streptophyta > Polypodiopsida > Salviniales > Salviniaceae > Azolla > Azolla caroliniana. Next base: position 1,702,302 of record NW_028230452.1, on the reverse strand, counting down.
CCTCACTTGGCATCCAATTGTCCAAAAAAGAAGCAACTCACGGTGCGGGTAGCCACCTCACAACTCGAGTTAACAGAGCTCGAGGAAGGTTCCGAGCAAGACATACAAGCAATAGCAGCGCAATATGAGGAAGAAGATGAAGAAGTCGTTGTACGTGCAGGAGCCGCCACCACCTGGCCTACCTGTCTCACAGTCAAACTCAATAACACAAGTAATCTCTTTCTCAACGTAAAAATTAATGGGCATAGTTGTGAGGCAATGGTAGACAACGGTGCAACACACAACTTCATAACACCTGAATGCGCGAAGAAGTGGGGATTAAAATTGCAACCTTTAACCAACCTCTCTGTGAGTTTTGTACAGGGATACACTAATAAGTGTTCATTAGCAGCCAATGTCTTGATTGAAGCGGGAGAATGGAAGGGGCGAACACCTTTTCTAGCGGTTGACATGGATGCGTGCGAGGTGATCTTAGGGCTAGAATGGGTGGATAAGTACGTCATCAACCAATTCGGGAAAAAGGTAGATAAGGTGTTACTAGATAATGAAGATGGGAAGGGAGGCATCATTGTAAACATGCATAGGAGAAATGCAAAGGCAAAGGCGACAACCGTGACCGCAAAACTTTGCACGGGAAAGGTGGCAAATCGAGTCTTAAAGAAGGGCGGCCAACTCTTTCTTTGCACGGCCCTGCAAGCATCAACAACAGTGAGGAAGGAAGGACTAAGGGCAGAAAATATGAAGGAAATATTAGAGCAATACAAGGATGTCTTAACAACGGAGCTACCCAAAACTCTTCCGCCACAAAGGTCAATCGATCATAAAATCCCAACCATTCCCGGAAGCATACCACCTGTAAAAGCTCCTTACCGAATGAATGCTACTCAATTAGCAGAGCTAAAACAACAATTACAAGAATTAGAAGCATGTGGGTTCATCAGACCAAGCCAATCACCTTACGGTGTCGCGAAGATTCGCGCGTGCGTGTGCTACTCGAGCGACTCACACCGTAGCCGAAAATCGTCACGACAACGGTGCGCCCGTCATTTTTGTGGCAAAGAAGGATGGGACATTGCGCATGTGCATGGATTACAGGTCTCTCAACAAAATCACCATAAAAAATAAATACCCATTACCTTTGATTTCCGACCTCTTGGATCAACTACAAGGAGCCCGTTATTTCTCTCGCATAGATCTCAGATCAGGGTATCATCAAATCTGCGTAGCTACGGAGGATATTGAGAAGACAGCATTTAGGACGAGATATGGCAGTTTTGAATGGCTGGTGATGAGTTTCGGTTTGACAGGAGCACCCGGAACATTCTGTAGGCTCGGAAATGAAATTTTTAGGGATTATTTGGATAAATTTTTGATAATTTACATTGATGATTTGTTAATTTTCAGTAAGACTTTTGAGGAACATAAACAACATGTCACCAATGTGCTGCAACGATTACGGGAGCATCAGTTATACGCAAAACCTGAGAAGTGTGAGTTCGCTATGGAGGAGCTTGAATTCTTAGGATTTCGAATAGGAAGAGAAGGGCTCAAGATGGATCCGGCCAAGGTAAAAGCAGTTCAAGATTGGCCACGACCCACCAAAGTCCTCGAAGTGCAGCAATTCATAGGCTTCGTCCAGTATGTGAGAAGATTTATTAAAAACTTCAGTCAAATCGCAACCCCACTGACGAATCTCATCAAAGGCTCACAAACATTCTGTTGGTCTTAACGTGAACAACATGCCTTCGATCAATTGAAGAAGGCAGTGTGTGTGCAACCGGTTCTTCAACTCCCGGACTTTTCAAAACCATTTGAAATTCACACTGATGCTTCTGATTTTGCTTATGGGGCTGTGCTTATGCAGGATGGTCATCCGATTGCCTATGAGTCAAAAAAGTTTTCAGCGATAGAAAGTCGGTGGCCCACACACGAGAAGGAAATGTTGGCAATAGTTTATGCACTTCGGAAGTGGCGGCACTACGTACAAGATAAATTTACACGAGTAGTGACCGACAACATCTCCTTGCAATATTTTCTGACACAACCACGACTTTCAGCAAAACAAATGAGATGGCAAGATATGTTAGCAGAATTTGATTTGGAGATTGTACATAAAAAAGGCAAGTTACATACATTACCTGATGCATTAAGTCGATTGCCACGCATCCTCCATATTTCTGTCATCTCGGCTCAAGGATGGATAGATGAAGTACGACAAGCACAAACAGAGGATGCAGAGATGCGCGAATTAGTAACCAAAGTCATGAATGGGAGCATAACTCATGGAATGTACAAGTTGCAGGACGGCTTATTGTGGAGTGATGATAAAATAGTAATCCCGAATAATATATCACTAAAGGCAAAGATACTAAGGGAATTACATGATTGCCACATGGCCGGGCATGGGGGACAAAAGCGCACATTAAAAGCTGTTAAAAAGTTCTTCGTGTGGCCAAGAATGGAACATGAGATCATTGACTATATACGTTCATGCCAGGTATGTCAAGCCGTGAAAGCTAGGCGAGGAAAAGCGCTCGGACTACTGCAACAGATGCCGGTACCATCCCGTCCATGGGATGTAATAAGCATGGATTTTATAATTGATTTACCCTCATCCAAGGGGTTTTGCATCCTTATGGTCATTGTGGATTTTTTTTCTAAACAAGCTCACTTCGTGCCAGCAAAGCCACCTCTAACAGCGCAACATGTAGCACACTTGTTTTTTAAACATGTTTTTAAGTATCACGGGCTGCCAGAAATCATAGTATCAGATAGGGATCCAAGGTTCACTAGTGGATTTTGGCAAGAATTGTTTCGGATTCTAGGCACACAGCTCTGTATGTCATCATCCGCACATCCGCAAACAGACGGGCAAACTGAGCGACTCAATCAAGGCATCGAGGACTACATTCGATGTTATGTCAAAGCGGATCAGACGGACTGGGTGGAACACATCGACATGCTCGAATTTTGTTACAATGCTGCAATCCATTCATCAACGGGATTCTCTCCATTCGAGCTCGCCACAGGTAAAGAAGTCCTCACACCGATTGCTTTATTGCATACAAATAAGAAGACACAAGTAGAGGAATTGGATGTGTCTCGTTTTTTGGAGGAGTGGAAGGACCGGATGCAAGCAGCACAAGAGCATCTCATAAAAACAAAGTCACAGATGATCAATCGTGTCTATAAGAAACGGGAACACGTGGAGTTTTACCCAGGGGATTTAGTACTTGTCAATTCGGCTAGTTGGCCGTTACTTCAGGGCCTCACGCCAAAGTTAACCATAGGTTCTATGGACCATACAAGGTGGTCAAACAACTCAATAATGTATCCTACAAATTACAACTTCCGGAGGCTTCCAAGATACATGATGTTTTTCATGTTAGCCTGCTAAAACGTTTCCACCCAGATGAAACATGGGGGCGCGAGGCAACTATTAGATGTGAACCTGAAGCACTTTTGAAGACACAGGTTCGTAGAGGGAGAAGACGCTACTTCATCAAGTGGCGAGGGAAACCATTATCCGAAGCATCGTGGGTAACTGAAGAAGCGTTGCTACAAGCAGGGTTTGAATGGCTACTTGAGCCTCTACAACAACCAGAGCCCTGACCTAGGAACCTTTATGCAATAGTTTCGAGGTCGAAACTCTCTCGACTAGCGGGAGAGTGTTACAACCGTTACAATTACATAAAAGAAAATAGTAGAATATTTAAATAAATCTTGGAAGCACAAACGTTTCATCTCATGAACGTTTGGGCTCCCAATAAGTTTCTATTTAAAGAAGTAGTTGTGATTTTGAAAAGGGGGGGGGGTTCCCAATGGGGAAGGACCAAGTCATTAGTTAGTAATTCACACTTACCTTTTTTATTTCTATTGAATACAAAGAGTGTTCTCTCTCTGGCTGTTGTAGTTAGTTAATGAAGAGAGAGGGTAACTATATATATAAAGCACCCTCCTCATACTTCATATTAAGTCAGTTGTGACTCCTTGTTATGCTACATTTTGAAAATCTTATTCTACTTGTGAAATATACACCTTGAGTATTCTATTTTCTCTCCTCTCTTTTCCTCTCACACATATACGCGCATAACGCACATCTATTCCGCTGCACAAGAATCACCATCGATTCTTTACATGCACTCAGGGTGGCCATTGGACAACTTAGGATAACATCTCACCAACTTGAGATTGAGAATGATCATAGTAATGGAGTTCCTAGAGAGGAAAGGTTACGCCAGTCACCCTCTCTCTTGATGGAGTACAAATGCAACAAACAACCAAACGTCCTCGGATGTCGAGCTTCAAAGAAACTTGACGTGGAGTAGAAACAATTAAGAAGATAAGGGAACGTGAGCTACACTGCCTAACAGTTATGGTTGCAATATCTTCTACATTGGGACCACAGACCACCTCCACATCGAAACCCTTTAACCTCCCACTTCTTTTCGAGAGACTTGGATAGAAATGAAACTAGGCCTAGTATAAAGTCATTTCCTTATAGAACATGTTTTTGTTTTGCTTGAACGCTTTAGCTTAAGTACTATTTTACTTTATTTTATTTTAATTTTTGCTTTCGATGAATGGGTAAATACCCCATTTTTATTGTAAACCAATTGTCTCATGGGCCAATTTTGGTCTTAGAATACGTTTATATATATTTCTTTCTTTCTTTCTAACTACTACATTGACCTTATTTCCTCTCTTTGAACACCAGACAATAACAATAATTATAGTACCATACAACCCACCAACCTTTCCGCAAGCTTTTACACTCCAAAGTTCATGTCACCCTTCTTCCATGAATTTGCCACTGAGCTCCACACTAGAGTGCCTTGAGCTCTTTTCAACATGTGGCATATCACATTTTTCCCTCCCAACTCAAGAATGGACATGTTGCAAGACCACTAGAGGGACAATCAATGAATCATGCCAATTGTGGTGAGAGATGTACTAAACAAATTGTAGAGAGAATTGGTTTCATGTGAACCCATTTAAATTCCACATTTGGGTTAAACATGTGTCAATACCCCTTTAACCTTGTTAATATTGTAATGCTCAAATTTTAATTTTTTGCAGTTAACCTCTTATGCATGAGAGTGGTTGGCTTCACAAAGTGGTTAAATTGATAGAATAGTTGATTTCGAATGATTTCATGCATGTGTGTGTGGATTGAGTCATTAATTAAATGTGTATGCTACCCAGGTTAAGTATTGGTGCCAATGGCATCTTATAATTTAATTTGTGTTACGAGTCCATTTTGAGATGAGACAACTTTCTACGAGTGAACTAGTCTACCCATCAACAAGCTCAGTGGTGATTGACACTGTCTTGCTTGACTCCCCATAGAGAGGGCATTACTCTACCTAAGCCTCAAAGTGACGAACCGACAAGGTAGACACTTCTTTCCATAAATAGTAAGAAAGAAACTTCAAATTTGGCACCACTTGTTTGTGGACTCGATAAGAAGCATTCACTTGTTTATCAATGGACATGCCCTAATTAGAATAGCCCTATATTTTATTATTGTATGCCTTCTTCTCCAAACAATTGAATTAGAGGCATTGTGTTTATGCTTCATCAAACCTAATTACTTGACGCTTCACAAAATCCCAATATGACATGGTTTATGACTTGAACAATGACAATTGTGTAATGATAAAGGCCGTTGCAATGCCAAAAAAGGAAGGTTGATGTTGCAGACTTGACTACCAAATGGAAATGAAAGGAGGCTAGATAGAGAGGAAGAACGCATTGAAGCGCGAGAGAAGTTGATTGATGACGAGTGTTGATTATATTTAAGTACTTCCATTTATCTGTCATTTACATTTGTAATGATAAGGTCTCCCCCCTAAGGTTTACTTACAAGTTCTCCCCCTTGTCATTGCTACAAATTAATGGTTGGTTCAATGTTGGTATTGCAGGTAGTATCCAAACAAGGTGTCAAACTATTTAAATGATAAGGTTATGGGGAAACACCCCCTTTTTATTGATGTTTCTTGAGGTATACTCTCTTCCAAACTTAAATGAGGAGATGAGAATTCAATAAAACCAAAGAGACCCATCATTACTATGTGTTGAGAATCAAGCTCAACTTGGTCTAATGTGTGAACTCACCTTGAGAGTGAATAGACACTCCAATGGTCAAGAGTCACCATTATGTCACCTCTTTGTATTCTAACATTTAGTATGAGTCATAGAATCATATTCTATGACACATAACTTATGAGCTTTCACATTCCCCATGCTCCATGAGTCTTGTAGTTAATGAAGAGAGAGGGTGACTATATAAAGCACCCTCCTCCCACCTTGTATTGAGTTAAGTTTTTCTCCTTTGTTAATATACTTTTACCTTGCGTATTCTCTGTGTCTTACTCCTTGTCTCTCTCTCACTCTCTCTCTCTCTCTCATACACACACATAACTCACATCTCTTCCGCTTCACAAGAATCATATCTAATTCTTTACATGGTATCAGAGCGATTTGGTAGCTCGATCTAGCCCATTCGCCTCATCGTGATTGTGTGTTGTGCTCCACGCCGACAACCAAGAATCGGCTCATCGCTATCGTAGCTTCGCTACATAGCTCGCATTCGAAGAGAGAAGAAGAAGAAGAAGAAGAATCGACATAATGAATACTCAAATGGGGTGCGCTCTCCCTACCGAGAAGTTGGATCGAAACAACTTCGCATCTTGGGAGTACAAGATGCACCAATACCTTGTCGGACAAGGCTATTGGAACTACATCAAAGGAGTGCATGAAGACCGACCCGCCGAAGCGGCTCCCGGATACGCGACATGGGAGCAAACTGCAAGCCGTGTGATGTATTGCTTGGCGACATGTGTTCACAATCACATGCTTAGCTACATCGCGAAACCAAGACGCTGAAGGAGGCATGGGAAAATCTACGAAAGATTTTCGCGGCGAACACAACCACAAGAAGCCTTCAACTCTGCCAAGAGTTGAACAATATTCAACAAAGGGACATGTCCATCATGACATACACCTCGAAGATCAAGGAGCTTTGCGATTCGCTCGGCTCAATAAGCGTAAATATCGATGATAATGAGATGGTTCAAATATGCCTCGGCGGCCTCGCACCACGGTTCGGCGCGATGAGAACCACTGTTCTAGCACGGGAGAAATATCCCTCCTTCTTCGAGCTCCAATCAATGCTATTGGTCGAAGAAAACCAAGTGCGTACAAGGAGCAATGAGTCGGAAGGCCACATGCTCTACACGCACTCAAACGGAGGAAGAGGACGCGGACAAGCGAGAGGCCGATTCGGCCAAGGACAAGGCGAACGAGGTCCGACCTACGACAACAACTCCCAATTTCGGCCGCAAAACGGAAGCCAACGAGGAACCTTTGCAAGAAGGGGGAGCTTCCACTTCGGTCCGAGCTGTCAAAACGCAACCGTATGCGGATATTGCGGAAAGCTCGGCCACCACGAAGAAGAGTGCCGAAAGAATATGCGCGAATCGGCTTCCACAAGCCGACAACTCACGAATTACGCGCACAAATCCGACTACGAAGAGTATAGCGGAATGTACGGGCACAACTCCAACTACGAATATCATGGCGGAATGTATGCACACAACTCCGACCGTGGCGGAATGTACGGGCACAACTCCGACTACGAAGATCGTAGCAGAATGTATGCACACAACTCCGACCGTGGCGGAATGTTCATGATGAAACATAGAGCAAACTCTATGTCGGCCGCTACCTCAACTAGTGCCTCAAGTCCGGAAGACGTATGGTTTGTCGATTCCAGTGCTTTGAACCATATGACATCGCATCAAGAATGGTTCCAAGAACTTCGAGAGCCGGACTGACCCGGCTATGTCGAAACCGGAGACGACACTACACACCCGATTCGGCACATCGGCAATGTTCCCTTCGGAAAAGAAGGTAAGAAAAATTACATTAAAAATGTCTTGCATGTATCGACCATTATGAAGAATTTGGTCTCCGTCGGCCAAATTGTAGAGCAAGGGATGCAAGTTCGATTTAATCAAGGCGGTTGCTTCATCGAAAAAGAGGGCCGACTCATCGCACGCGGACGAAGAGAGGGCCGACTGTTCATTCTCCACTCATACGAGATGAAATCGGCCATGTTCGCAAAGGGCATAAAAGCCGACTCCGACATAGAGCTGTGGCACAAGCGAATCGGCCACATCAATCTCAACAAACTGAAAGCAATGAAATCGAAAGGACTCGTCATCGGACTCCCGACATTCAAAGAGAAGGAGATTGAAGGTGTATGCGAAGCGTGCCAATTCGGCAAGCAACACCGACACCCATTCCCGAAAGAGCGGAATGTGAGCAAAGGTCTACTTGACGTAGTCCATTCCAACGTATGGGGACCAACGCAGACGACTACATTCGGCGGATGCTGATATTACGTGCTATTCATCGACGGCTTCTCCAGGCACACTTGGATCTACCCGATGCGGCAGAAGAGCGAAGTGTTCGGACACTTCCAAACATTCAAGAATGAAGTCGAGAATGTCATGGGCCGACATGTACGTTGTCTTCGATCGAATGGCAGCAAGGAGCACTTCTCGAACGATTTCACGGCGTATCTCCGAAAGGAAGGAATTCGGCGAGAATTCACTTGCCGACACACTCCGCAACAAAACGGAGTAGCCGAGCGCAAAAATCGGCACATCCTCGAAGTAGCGCAGGCCATGATGAACGAGAAGCATATGCCCAAGTCTTATTGGGCCGAAGCTGCAAATACGGCCGTCTACCTAATGAACCGGTGCACATCCAGCGTGCACGAGGTCACTCCGCACGAAAAATACTTCGGAAAGAAGCTAGACTTATCGCACATCCGGATATTCGGCGCGATAGCGTACGTGCACATCCCCAACGAGAAGCGTCAAAAGCTTGATCCGAAGTCGGAGAAATGTATCCTCGTAGGATACTCATTGGAGCAAAAGGGGTACAAGTGCTACAACCCCTCAACTCGAAAATCTCGAGTAAGTTGAGACGTCGTTTTCAACGAGTCCGCATCTTGGTACACACCAGAGACAACTCCGACTCTGACTCCGCTCGACCCGGAATTCGCCGAACAAGAGATAGAGGATGAAGATCGCCCTACGCACATGTTCGAAGAAAGTCCGATCACGACCGGATTGAGCGGACCACAAGAGCCTTTGAGCGATCAAAGCACATCACGGCCTAGCCCGAAGATGGACAAAGGCAAGGCGAAAATGGCGGAATACGTAGACGATCACTTCGACGACGATGAGTGGACTCACTCACTCGACAATGAGTTCGGCGGCTTCGATGTACCAATCGGAGCTAAGAAAGCCCTCATCTCTGCAAATGAAAAGCTCCGTTGCTCCACCCGTGAAAAGAATCCGGTCAGCCGATTCGGCTACAACGACTACATAGCATATCACTATGCCTTTATGATGAAGGTGGCGACAGTACACGAGTCGGAAACATTTTCCGAAGCAACCAAGGATCCGCGATGGATCGAAGCCATGAACGAGGAGATGCAGGCACTACGCAAGAACCAGACGTGGGATCTCGTTCCCACCTCACCGCACAAAAAGGCGATCGGATGCAGATGGATTTACAAAGTGAAGTACAACATCGACGGTTCCATCAAGCTCTACAAAGTGTGACTCGTAGCGAAAGGCTATGCCCAAACGCACGGAGTTGACTACGAGGAGACCTTTGCCCTGGTGGCAAAGATGAGGACGGTACGGACCGTAATTGCGCTTGCCGCGGCGAAAGCATGGCACCTCCATCAAATGGACGTCAAGAACGCCTTTCTACAAGACGACTTAGAAGAGGAGGTATGCATGATACAACCACCCAGCTTCAACTCGAGCACCCATCCGAAAGCTGTATGCCGACTCAACAAGCCACTCTACGGCCTCAAGCAAGCACCGCGTGCTTGGCATTCGAAGATAACGCAATATCTTCATCAAATCGGCTTCCGTATGTCAAAATCGAACAACTCCCTCTACATACGAAGCGATTCCGCAAGTCCGATCGTCATCATCTTATATGTGGATGACCTAGTCATTGGAGGTGAGCATCTCGTCGAAATCAATAAGGTCAAATCCCTCCTTTCCGACAAGTTCGAGATGACGGACATGAAGGAACTCCACTACTTCCTCGGCATCGAGGTAATTCGGACTCCGGCCGGAATCATGATCTCTCAACAACACTATATCCTCAACTTGTTATACAAGTTTGGTATGGGTAAGTGCAAATCCGCGACAACCCCGCTCGATCGCAATCTCAAACTCGATGGGAACTCCGGCACCAAAGCGTGTGAGCCTACCCAGTATCGGCAATTCATCGGGAGTCTCATCTACCTCACGATCACACGACCCGATCTCAGTTATCCGGTCGGTCTCTTTAGCCAATTCATGCAAACACCGCGTGATACTCACTTGGATTGCGCTAAGCGAATTCTACGATACGTGAGCGGCACAATGGATTGCGGCATCCTCTACAAGACTGCGATGCCAATACGACCCAAGGGGTACACAGACACCAATTGGGCAAGCTACAAAGCCGATAGAAGATCAACCTCCGGATTTGTTTTCTCCCTTAGCAGCGGAGCAATATCTTGGAGTAGCAAGAAGCAGCCTACCGTCGCTTTTTCGAGTATGGAGGCAGAATATAGGGGCACAGCCGTAGCTGCGTGTGAAGCCGTATGGCTCAAGAGGATTTTGAAGGATCTGGGTGTACCCATCAAGGATCCGCCTTCCCTTTACTGCGACAACATGAGTAGTATCTATCTGGCTCGGAACCCGGTGTTCCACGCGCGGACAAAGCACATCGAAGTGCACTATCACTTCATCCGACAACGCGTTCTAGCTAGCGATGTCGACCTACAACACATTAGCACAAATCTTTAAACAACCGACATCTTCAGTAAAGCCTTAGGAGCCGACAAGCTGTGGCAATTCATGACCGATGTCGGATTGACGATCCCTGACCTGCCAAGGTTGAGGGGGAGTACTGAAGACATTACGCAATAACACATGGATTCTGCAAACCGCGCACACTATGCAATAACGCATGGATTATGCAACCGCGCAATGAAGCCACGAAGAAAGACGCAAGCCGAAGCACAGACTTCGCAACTATTCACAACGCAAGCTGGAGCATGGATTTCGCAACTACGCACAACGCAAGCTGGAGCACAAATTCCGCAACTCCGCATAAATGCGAGTCGACGCTGTCGTAGTGTATTCCGCACACTACGTGAAAACCATAAAATAATATATCCGAATTTAGATACATATAAATAAATAAATAATATATCAAAAGAATTCATCACGTGCATAGGGCAAGATTCAAACCATACACCTCCACATAGATAAACCCCAACTTTACCATTGCAATAACTTATCTTTAGTATTATAAATATAGATTTAATACGTATAAGACCTTTATTTACACATACCTTTATTAAAAGGTAAAAATCATGTATTCTTTAGAGTGTGAATATTTTATTTACACGTGACATTAAAAGAGACTCATGCACATCTAGCGTGCACGAGCCCTATATTTAGAAAATGATAAAACATCACATGCACATTTAGTGTGCATGGACACTTTAAGCGAAAAAGCATGAAGCCATGCTTAGCCTCTTCCATCTTTATATAAGGAGGAGAAAAATATGTATATGGTTGTTGATTAATATAGAAGAATTGATCAATCTAATATATTCGTGGGATTCACGAATTTTGCCATCTAAATTACTCTTATAATCTAAATATTGTTTTAAAATACACTAAACTCGTGGGATTCACGAGATTACTATCTTACTTCTCTTCCTATTATTCATAACTAGCCTTAAGTTGTATTCCTCTTCCTCCTAGTCAAAAACCTCGGCGGTTCCCACCCGACTCACGCAACGATCCGGAGCCGAAGGGCACGACACAGTTGGTGAACCCGACGTGAAAACGGGTGGCAAGGAGATGGAAAATCAACAAGAGGCTAGCAATATGATGATGATGTTCGAGCGCATGCTACAAGAACAACGCGCGATGTCGGAGATAGCGGCCTCAGTGGAGCGGCTCGTGCAACGAAACGGGCAATTCAACGGGAAAGACATGTCGCGGTATCTTCGGGATTACAAGGCGGAGATGCTACGGTGCGGAATATCGGAAGGACTGCAAGTGACGTCCTTCAACCGGGTGGCGACCGACGGGCTTCAAGCAAGCATCCATGGGCTACGACAGCAAAATCCGACATGGGAGGCGTTTGAAGTAGAGCTAAAGAGGACGTTCGCCATCGAGGATTCCTCCAAGGCGACGCGAAGGGGATTCGAAGATTGGGTGGAGACGCCGGACAAGGGATTGAAGGTCGTTGATGTGTTTTCGGCATTCGAAAGCCGGTTCGGGAGGTTGTCCGCGAGAGATCAAGCTATCCTCGTACCGGACAAGGTGATCATGTTCTTGCGAGCCGTGGACGTCCGGGACCGGAAAGATCTCGGAGTGCTCTTGGAGGACACGACCACGGAGAGCGGCCTCACCGAAACATGGGAAAGCGTGCGGGATATCGTTGCGCGATACACGAAGAGGGGGCAATGGCTTGCCGACGAGGAAAAGAGGGTTTCGGAACCGATTCCGAAACCGAGAACCGGATTGGAAGACCATCAACTGAGGGCTCGAGAGACTACAACCGAGAAGGGGATTGATGCATCTACGGTGGAGCAACTATTGAAGGAGATGGAGAATCTGAAGATCGTGATGGTGAAGAAGTCGGATGACCGCCCCACAAGCTCCAAGTATACGGACCGACGGTGCATATGGTGCGATAGCGCCGAACACGATCGGAGGGATTGCGACGAGCATAAGGAGGCGCTACGGCGGGATCTCATCTACTACGAGGGAAACCGGATTCATTCGATGGACTCTCGGAAGCCACTCCGACCAAACTTCCGGAAAGGCGGCATGAAGAAGGTGCTCGAGGAGGAATTGGCGGCGAGAAGCAACTATGCGACAACCGCGGGAATATGTGTCGGGGAGTCATCGAGAGCAAAGACGTCTTTTTGGCCGGAAGTTCTAGAAAACACCGAGAAAACCGACTCCAACGAGATCCGAAGCACCGCGGAAGGCGTCCGGGAAGCTACGGGATGGGAGTGCCCTGTCGACAAGAATAGCGTATACGCCCTATGTCAATTGCATAAGGTGTATGTGGACGAGAAATGACGACGAACGGAGGATGCGGCCGGTCCATCGAAGATACCGGAAAGCTGGAACTCCGGAGGTAAGGGAAAAGAAAAGGCGACTCCGGCATTCAAGCTCGCCTCGGACATAGAACAACAAACCGACTTGAAAAAAGTGTTCGAGGAAAGAATCTTGGATAGCCGGGTAGATTTCTCTCTTCGGGAGCTACTCGGATTAGCAAAGAAGGAGTTCCACGATCTTCTCGTAGATCTCGTGAAGCGAAAAAGACAAAGTACGGAGGAAAATGCTCCAAGGGTGAATGCGAACACCGTTTTAATGAACGACACCGAAGTGGAGGACGAAATTCCGAACTCTCACTATACAAGGCCACATTGGGCACGTGTGACTACGGAAACTCTGGTCCGAATCGGCAACATCAAAGAAACCGTGCTAGCATTGATTGATCACGGATCGGAGATCAACTTGATGTCCAAGGAGTTCTACCGGAAGGGGAAGTGGCCTATTAACACCAACCATGGATGGAAGATTCGGGCGGCCACCAAAGCAACGGAAGATCTATTTGCGGCTTGTCCGGATGTGACGGTGAAGATCGTATTGAAATTCCGTGCTCGGCCACAACCGAGGAACAGGATCGATTCACAGAAAACGGGAAATACAACAATGCACGAAAAACAATAGAGAGAAAGGTACACTGGATGTTTTACGTGGAAAACCCTAAATGGGAAAAACCACGGGAGTCCTCAAACTCCAACTATCACTATGAACAGGGATGTACACTGGTGAAGCTACAAGGCAACAACCTTGAGCTCACTGTCTTCGCCACAGGCGGCGGCAATACACAGAGGCAACGACCTCTTCGTCTCTCTCTCTCTCTCTCTCTCGGCTGCTCTCACTTCGCATGAAAATTAAGCAACAACATAAAACTGTTTGCCCTAAGTCATATTTATACATATATGACTTTCGGGCTATTTACAAATATAGCCTCAAGGGCTCTTAGCAAACATATTCACAAATATGTCCCTGCATCCGGATCTCTCTCCGGGTACATTCGTCATCCGGCTCCGTAGCCGGGGTCTTCATCATCCGGATCCGTATCCGGGTACTCTTCATCCGGCTTCATGCCGGGTACTCTTCATCATCCGGATCCGCATCCGGGTACTCTTCATCCGGCTTCATGCCGGGTACTCTTCATCATCCGGATCCGCATCCGGGTACACTTCATCATCCGGATCCGCATCCGGGTACACTTCATCCGGCTTCATGCCGGGTACTCTTCATCATCCGGTTCCGTAACCGCAACCGGGCTTGCCGTCATTCATCTCCGGACATCCCATCCGGAGGGACCGTAATCCCAACAAACTCCCCCTTCACTTCGGCATGGGATGTCTCTCCAATCCGATCCTCTTCCGGCATGCTTCCAGCTTGTCGGGTGTGAGCACCTTGGTCAGCATATCCGACCCGTTCTCGTCCGTGTGGACCTTCGTCAGCACGAACTCCTTGTTTTCTATCCTTTCCCGGATCCAGTGGTATCTTCGCTGGATGTGCTTCGTCCGGGAATGGTAGGCCGCGTTCTTCGCAAGGTGGATGGCACTCTGACTGTCGCAGTAGAGTCGGTACTCCTCCTGCCGGATACCGAGCTCTCTAATGAAGTCCTTCATCCATATTATTTCCTTGCCGGCTTCAACAGCCGCCATGTACTCCGCCTCCGTGGTTGACAACGCAACTGTCTTCTGTAGCCTCGACTGCCACGAAACAGCTCCTCCTGCATACGTCATCACATACCCTGATGTGGACCGGCTGGTATCTGCATCAGCCGACATATCCGAATCAGTAAAGCCGTCGAGTTCGGGCTTACCGGAGCCGAATCGGAGGCACACGTTTGCTGTGCCTTTCAGGTATCGGAGTATCCACTTGGCCGCGTTCCAATGCTCTTTGCCGGGATTGCTCATGTACCGGCTCACCACTCCGACTGCATATCCGATGTCCGGTCTCGTACACACCATGGCGTACATCAAGCTCCCGACGGCTGAGGCATACGGCACTTTCATCATATCCTCCTTTCCAGCCTTTGTCTTGGGGCTTTGCATGCTGGACAGCTTGCAGTTTGCCGGGAGGGTCGATCCAACCGGTCTTGCCTCCGACATGTTGAACCGGTGAAGCACCTTCGTCACGTACTTCTCCTGTGACAGCCACAACTGCTTCTTCTTCCGGTCCCGGATGATGTGCATCCCTAATATTTGCCTCGCTGGACCCAGGTCCTTCATTGAGAAGGTTCGGTGAAGAGCCTTCTTCAGCATCTGTATCTTGACCTGGTCCCGTCCGATGATCAACATGTCGTCCACGTACAGGAGGAGTATTAGAGAGTCTCCTCCTTCGAACTTCTTCACAAACACGCAGTGATCGGACTGCGTTTTGTTGTACCCTTCGTCGGTCATGAAGGAGTCGAACTTCCGGTACCATTGCCGAGGAGCCTGCTTCAGTCCGTAAAGGCTCTTCTTCAACCGGCATACCAGGTGCTCCTTCCCTTTCTTCTCGAATCCTTCCGGTTGCTGCATGTAGATCTCTTCTTCGAGGTCACCGTGAAGGAATGCCGTCTTCACGTCCATCTGTTCTACCTCGAGGTCCATGCTTGCCGCTATGCTCAGCACCGTCCGGATAGAGGTCATCTTCACTACCGGGGCAAATATCTCGTCGAAGTCGACGCCCTTCTTCTGCTGGAACCCCTTCACCACGATCCTGGCTTTGTATCTCTGGGGGTTTCCGGCATCTCCCGGTTTCAGCTTGAACACCCACTTGTTTCGAAGTGCCCGCTTTCCTTTCGGCAACTCCACAAGTTCATATGTGTGGTTCTCATGCAGGGAATCCATCTCCTCCTGCATGGCACTTAACCACCTGCGGCTCTGGGTGTCGTGCTTTGCTTCTTCAAAGCTCTCCGGCTCCCCCTCGTCGGTTAGCAGCACGTGCTCTGGTTCCGGAAATCTCCGGGGGGCCCTTCTCTCTCTTAGAGGATATCTCCGTTCGGGAGCTTCGGTAACCGGTTCTTCCGATTCTTCTTCTTCATCCGAATCCATTTCGGGATCGGGGCCGGTTCCGGTATCGTTTTCATCTTCTTCGGCCGGTTCTGTTTCTTCACCGTATTCGGCCGGATCCTCGAGTGCTAACCGGTCCCTTGCCGGTCGGGACTGCTCCTCGTAGAGTTGATCCTCACCGGTCGACTTTGAGCTCTTCACCTTCTTCTCCGACTCCCAGTCGGCGAGTGTCTTGTCCTCCATGAAGATGATGTCTCGACTCCTGAATATCTTCTTGTTGACCGGGTCCCATACTCGGTAGCCGAACTCGTCATCGCCGTAACCGAGGAATATGCATGGCCGGGTCTTTGGATCTAGCTTTCCTCTCCGGTCCTTTGCCACATGCACGTATACGAGACACCCGAACACCTTCAGATGCCGGTAGGACACTTCCTTACCGGTCCACACTTTCTGCGGCGTGTCTCCGTCCAAAGGTACTGAGGGTGATCTGTTTATCACATACGTCGCCGTCGACATTGCCTCAGCCCAAAATCCCTTGGGTAATTTCGCATGCGCCAGCATACTCCGGACCCTCTCCATTATGGTCCGGTTCATCCTCTCGGCCAGCCCGTTCAGTTCCGGCGTCTTCGGCACAGTGAACTCGAGTCGGATACCCTTCGAGCGACAGTACTCCTGGAACTGCCCCCGGTATTCCCCTCCGTTATCCGCTCGTATCGCTTTCAGCTTCTTGCCGGATTCCCTTTCCACTCTCGCGTGGAGTTCTTTGAAGACGCACAACACTTGGTCCTTTGTCTTCATCGGTGCCGTCCACAGTTTTCGGCTATGATCATCGATGAATGTTACGAAGTACTGGGCTCCGCCATGTGACTTCGTCTCTACCTGACACACGTCAGTGTGCACCAACTCCAATGGTGCGCTACGTCTCGTCGGTGGCCTTGAGTGGAAGGAGGCTCGGTTCTGCTTACCGGCCAGGCAATCGGTGCACTTCTCCAGGTGCACATGCTTCACTGGGATGAGGTTGTCTTCTGCAAGCCTCTTCATCCCCTTCTCACTCATGTGGCACAGTCTCTTGTGCCACAGCTCACCGGCAGTGTCGGCTGCCACATTCAGCTCTTCCGGACATAACCGGGCATTCATCAGGTACAGTGTGTTGACTTTCCGGGCCCGAGCCACTATCAGGCTCCCCTTGCTGAACTTCATTACGCCGTTCCGGATGCTACCTGTGTAGCCTTCATCGTCTAGCCTCCCGGCCGAAATCAGGTTCAATCGAACCTCCGGAACGTGTCGGACATCCTTCAGCAGCATTTTGCATCCGGTCGGGGTTGTTAACCACACGTCTCCTATGCCGGCAATCCGGCACGTACCTTCATTTCCCATCCGAACACAGCCATGCTTGCCGGCTGTGTAGGATGAGAAGTATCTTCTCTCCGGGGTCAGGTGGAACGATGCTCCGGAATCGACCACCCAGGTCGTCTCATCGCCGGCAACGTTTAGCTCACCTTCTTCGGTGATGAGCATGATCTCTTCCTCACTTGCCGCGAGTGCCGTTGTTCCTTTCCGGTCCTGCCCTCGCCGATCCGGACCTCTCCGGTCCGTGGCTCCCCGGTATGCACCGTTTCTCTCCGGTGACTTCTTCGAATCGGTGTCGTCGGCTCCGTTGTCCTTTCGGTAATGCCGACAATTCGTCCGGAAGTGCCCCGGCTTCCCACAGTGGAAGCAGATGGGTCTTCCTCTTGACTGCGACCGGGTCCCCGACTTCTCCCGTCTTTGCGGACTCCGGTTCCAGTGTCTTCCCCGTTCCGATTCGGTAAGCAGCGCCTTCGAGTCGGAGGCCGGTTCTTTATCTCTCCGACACGCTTCTTCATTTAGAATACTTGTCTTTACCGTTTGTAGGGACAAGTTGTCTTCCGTGCAGGAGGTGCTGAGAGTCACCACCAAGTTCTCCCAGCTGTCCGGCAATGTACACATCAGGATGATGGCTTGCATTGCATCCTCCAACGGGAACTTGATCGCCGCAAGCTGGTTCACGAATCCCATGAACGTGCTTACGTGTTCCACCATACTCTCGCCGTCCCGGTACTTGAGGTTCACTATCTTTCTCATCAGGGAGGTCCGGTTCAACGCATTCTTCCTCTCATAGAGGCCCGACAGCTTCTTCCACATCTCATAGGCGTTCGTATCGTTCGCCACATGTTGCAGGACACTTACATCGACATATTGCCGGATCGTCGCTACTGCTTTCCGGTTCAGGAGCTTCCACTCCGACTCAAGTACTCCCTTCGGTATTTCCGACCTGTCAATCGGTTCGTACAGGTCCCGAACAATCAGAAGATCCTCCATCTTGATCTTCCAGTCGGCGTAATTCTGCGCATTCAGCACCATCATTCCCGGCTGCCCGCTGCCGCCGCCTTCCATTTTCTGTGTTACCGTCGCTCTGATACCAATTTATTGAAATTCCGTGCTCGGCCACAACCGAGGAACAGGATCGATTCACAGAAAACGGGAAATACAACAATGCACGAAAAACAATAGAGAGAAAGGTACACTGGATGTTTTACGTGGAAAACCCTAAATGGGAAAAACCACGGGAGTCCTCAAACTCCAACTATCACTATGAACAGGGATGTACACTGGTGAAGCTACAAGGCAACAACCTTGAGCTCACTGTCTTCGCCACAGGCGGCGGCAATACACAGAGGCAACGACCTCTTCGTCTCTCTCTCTCTCTCTCTCTCGGCTGCTCTCACTTCGCATGAAAATTAAGCAACAACATAAAATTGTTTGCCCTAAGTCATATTTATACATATATGACTTTCGGGCTATTTACAAATATAGCCTCAAGGGCTCTTAGCAAACATATTCACAAATATGTCCCTGCATCCGGATCTCTCTCCGGGTACATTCGTCATCCGGCTCCGTAGCCGGGGTCTTCATCATCCGGATCCGTATCCGGGTACTCTTCATCCGGCTTCATGCCGGGTACTCTTCATCATCCGGATCCGCATCCGGGTACTCTTCATCCGGCTTCATGCCGGGTACTCTTCATCATCCGGATCCGCATCCGGGTACACTTCATCATCCGGATCCGCATCCGGGTACACTTCATCCGGCTTCATGCCGGGTACTCTTCATCATCCGGTTCCGTAACCGCAACCGGGCTTGCCGTCATTCATCTCCGGACATCCCATCCGGAGGGACCGTAATCCCAACAGATCGGGGATGTCGAGATTGACCAAAATTTCTTCGTGCAAGATGAGGTTTCACATTCCGTCATCCTCGGCCAACCCTTTATCACGGCATCACGGATGGAGACGAAGGTGCTCGATAGCGGTGCGGCTTTTGCGCGAATTCGGAGCCAAAACGGTGGGAAATCCGTCCAATTCCTAACGGTGCCGGCAAATCACGAAAGGAACAAGAGGGAACTCTTGTCCCAAGTGAGAATGGATTTTTAAAGCAGACTGTTGCGGAGTGGGGAAGTGATAGTCCGAGAAGCCCTGATACCCCACACAGGAAGAAAACTCTCGGAGCAAAACATGTACGAATCGGTCTGGATGGGGCATCTACGTACACGACCGTAACCGGAGGATTGAAGAAAGGATACCGACAAGTGGAGGATAAGTTGCGGTCGGCATCAATAATAAAAGAAGATGAAGAAATCGTGGGGATAGTCGAGGAAGTGTTCTATGGGAGCACGCTACAACGACTTGAAGAGCTTGCGGAAGATAAAAGCCAAGGGAACTGGGTAGTCCCGGTGGAATCGGTCGAGATGTACAAGATCATTGCGAAAATGGAGCCGGATACGCTCCGTAAAGAAGAAGCAATGGTAAGTACGAAATGTTGGGACTACGGTCCCTTCGAATGGGATGGTCCGATATCGGAGATGAATGCCGACAAGCCCGGTTTCGGTTTCGGATCCGGATGACGAAGACCCCGGTTTCGGTACCGGATGACGAATGTACCCGGAGAGCGATCCGGATGCAGGGACATATCCGTGAATATGTTCGCTATGGGCCCCTGAGGCTACAGTTGTAAATAGCCCAAAGTCATATAAGTATAAATATGACTTAGGGCAAACAGTTTTGTTGTTGCTTCTCATTTTTTCTGTTTTTCCACTCAAGAGGAGTGAAGTGTAAGCAGCCGTGAGAGAGAGAGAGAGAGATAGAGCGCGAGAGAGGAAGAGGTAGACGCCTCTGTGTATTTCCGCCGCCTGTGGCGAGGACAGCGAGCTCAAGGTCGTCGCCTTGCAGCTCGCCATTGTATACTTCTCTGTATAGTGTTGGGTTGGAGTCTTGTACTCCCGTGGTTTTTCCCGCCTGGGTTTTCCACGTTAATCCCTGTGTACTCGCGTCTAAGTTTCTTTCGTGTGGTTCCTATTTTCTGCTGCATTGATCCGCGATTACTCGGTTGTGGACGGAGAGAAGAAGGTGAAGAAGGTGAATCGAAGCGTTGATTCACGACAAACTT